>NW_021320123.1:30076-128347 GCF_001605985.2 Dendrobium catenatum | reverse complement strand
ATACTTCCTCCCACACTTTGTTTGGAAGTGCTAATGGTTGAAGTAGCCCTTCTGGTGGCATCGCCATATATTTATTTCTTTGACACACCTCACACCTTTCCACCATCTCTTCCACATCCTTATACATCCCCTTCCAGTAAAGCTTTGTTGCCAGCCTTCTGTATGTCTTTTGTATGCCTAAATGCCCCCAAACAGCACTACCGTGAAATTCCTGTAGTAAATGGGGACTGTGTGCTGATATTTGTGGCATCACGAACCTCCCCTGATGTAACAACTTCTCCCCCTCCAAATAGTACCCCGAATGGCTACTACTATCCTTCCTCAAGTCTTCCTTGATTTTCTTCAGCTCCTCGCTCTGCAGGCTTTCTTCTTTAATGGCCCCCTAGTTAACCATCAGTGGTACTGAGACTGTCAACTCCTGAATTTTCCCAACACATCTGGATAAGGCATCGGCCGCCTTATTTTCCACCCCTGGTCGATACTGGATTTCAAAGTCATATCCCAAAAGCTTTGACTGTCTCCTCTGATGTTCCTCAATCACCATCCGTTGCTCCAACAAGTATTTCAAACTCCTCTGGTCCGTACGAACAATGAAGTGCCTTTCCAAAATATAAGGTCGTTATTTCTGAATGGCTAGGACGATGGCCATCGGCTCTCTCTCATATATTGACTTCAATCAAGACCTGGTCGATAGCACTTGACTCAAATAGGTTATAGGCTTGTGATCCTGCATCAACACTGCTCCCAAGCCATACCCTGATGCATCAGTCTCCACTATAAAGGTCTGGCTAAAATCTGGAAGATCTAATATTGTAATTGTCATCATGGCTTTTTTTAATCTCTCAAAAGCCGGGGTTGCCGCTTCTCCCCACAAAAAATTGTCCTTCTTCAGTTGCTCAATCAAAGGCCACACGATGGTACTGTAGCCCTTCTCAAACCTCCTGTAGTAACCAGTCGGACCTAGGAAACCACTTAACTCCTTTATGTTCCTAGGCCTCGACCAGTTCTGCATGGCCTCAATCTTGGACTGGTCAGTTGCCACCCCTCTTGAGACACCACATATCCCAAATATTCCACCATAGACTGCGCGAAACTGCACTTCTTTAGGTTAGCTTTCAGCTGATGTTCTTGTAGGATCTTTAGAACCTCCTTCAAATGCTCCAAGTGCTCCTCCTCCGTTTGGTTGTACACCAAAATGTTATAAAAAAAACTCTGCACAAACCTCCTAAGATGCTGCCGGAATACTCTGTTCATCAAAGACTGAAAAATAGCAGGGGCGTTAGTGAGCCCGAAAGGCATCATCAAGAACTCGTAATGCCCCTCGTGTGTCCTGAACGCCATCTTCTGAATATCCTCCTCCATTCTGATTTGGTGGTAGCCTGACTTCAGGTCCATCTTAGAAAACACTACTTCTCCGTGCAAGTCATCAAGTAACTCGTCAATCACCATAATAGGGAACTTATCCGGTACTGTCTCCTTGTTCAAAGCCTTGTAATCCAAGCAAAACCTCCAACTCCCATCCTTCTTCTTGACCTTTAGGGCGGGGCTAGAGAAAGGACTCACGCTGGGTTTGACTATTCCTTCCTCCAACATCTCCCTGACCAACTTCTCGATTTCATCTTTTTGAATCTGATTTTCTACAAACTTTTTAGCTCCATAGCCTTCCCTAGGTTCCTCGGCTCCAGCACCATGACTGCTGTTCGTATCTCATGTTTAAACCCCTTCATGAAGTTCCCTTCTAGGGCTAACTCTGAAATGTGATCCAATCTACTAGCCAAGTACTCAAACTTGTCCCGGTAGTTTGCCACAGTCCCCTCCTGAGTCAAAGCAAAGAATTTCTCATAGAAGTCTCCCCCCCCCATCGGCTCGGAAATGCTCCAATAGGCAATTTGTGAACTCTCTCCAGCTCCGGATGGGTGGGCTCCCTCCTCTCATTCCACTGATACCATGTCAATGCTTTTCCTTCTAAACACAAACTCGCCGCTGTCAGCTTCTCATCCTCTGTCAACCCATTGACAGCAAAGTATCGCTTCACCTTGTAGATCCATCCATGGCCGTCTTCACCCTCAAAGACGGGCATCTTCAGTTTCCTCACCCGTCAGTCTCCCCCATTTCCCCTGAATCCTCCATAACCTCCCATTCCTCGAAAAGGAGGCGCTCCACAACTGTCACGATCTTCCCTCTGGCGATTATACCCGAAACCTTCATCGTATTCCCATCTCCTCCCTTCAAAATTAGCATCCCGGCGATGAAATTTTTCCCTTCTGCCGACGAAATAAACACCCCTCCGGTCATTTCCCAAACTCATCTCCTCTCTAAAAAGTGTCTCTAGAGGTGGCATGTCATCCTCCTCCTCAATGACCTCCACTTCCGGATTTCTCCTCCCCCTAAATGGGTTCGGATTTTCTCCTACACCATAGCCTCCGGTGATCTCTCTTGCTCTAATACCAATTTGATAGGAAATACTTGAGTTCGCAAGTAACCCTAAGGTAATACTTGAGTTCGCAAGCAACCCTAACCCAAATCGGTGATCCAACAGCAAAAATACCACTGTCCACAGCAGGAAAACAACAGAAATCTGCTGTTTATAGCAGGAAAACAGCACAATCCAGGGAAAACTGAGAGAAAAACTCAATGCAAGACTTGTATTGCACTAGACGATGAAGTAAAATAGCAAAGATATAATTGTTCTTAAATCCGAGAGGAAGAACAACTCTCCAAATCTCCAACAATGCTAAGAGCCCAAAGCAAAAGAATCCTAGATCTCAAATTACAATTCAAATTCAAGATAATCCTAATTCCCTCATATTCCCCTAATTAACATCAAAGGAGAATTACAACTTACTTAATCAGCCCTTACATTCAAATCTTTCCCCCCAAAAATTGCATTAAGCCCATTATGGGGCCCACTTGAGTTCCGCCCCCCTCTCCTAGTTTTTTCTTCCGCAGAATAAGGACCTGGACCGATACAGGTTGGACCAGTCCAACCGGCTCCTCCTGGGCCGGCATGGGAGTAGGCGCAACACGATACTTATGCACTCTCTTCTGTTCATCAAATAATTATTCATACTCTTTTCTTTTCTAATATTTTAATGCATTCATTTCATCTATTTTACTTCAAATTTTGTTTGTGTAATGCTTGGTTTTGCTTAATATGATTTAGTTAATTACTAGTAATATTGTGTCATTTATTATTGTTTCAAGTTTTTTAATTATTATTATTTAAATTGTTCAGTTTGTAAACGAGCAACTTATTGTGAAATATTGTTACATCCATTAGCTACAAGGAATAAAAAATTATCAAATTTAGATTAAGTTTCTAAAATTAATTTAGCATGACAGGTTTTTCCCTTTCATTAATATTCAAGTATGTCTAGTCAAAATTTTGTTCAATTTATATTATAAAAGATATCCTCATATTTTGTTCTATTTTTGTATTAGGATATTTTGTCTCTTATGTTATTGATGTTCTAGTAAATTATGAACATCTTTTAATATTTTTTAATATATTTAAAATAGTGTGTTGTGCTCCACCGTGGTTCTACAGTACCTGTCACGACCCGACCCAATCCGGGACGGATCCCACTCGCACCGGGTCGCGACACGGAACGAAACGACTGACTTACTGACCAGGATCTGGTTATGGAATTTGGTTTGGAACTGAATCTTCCAAATAATTCAACTCAAACAGACACAAACACAGAGCTACTATAAATCATCAAACACAGCAGAACAAAACATCTATCTTTTCTTTTCCTCAAAATAATCATCTACAAATACAGTACATGGTTTTTAATCAGAAAGAAAGACAGAACAGAAAAGTCATGACTGTACAAAAATCAAAAGTACAAAACAATACCTATACTGATCAGACTCAAAAATCTATTCCTGGACTTCCTTCCCTTTCCCAGAACCTGAAAACCACCAGAAAACAAGAGTGAGCTCAACAGCTCAGCAAAGCAACAAACCTCCAATCAAAATTCTCAGAATCTCAAAACCAAACACATCAGACTTAGCATGACAGGTTTTTCCCTTTCATTAATATTCAAGTATGTCTAGTCAAAATTTTGTTCAATTTATATTATAAAAGATATCCTCATATTTTGTTTTATTTTTGTATTAGGATATTTTGTCTCTTATGTTATTGATGTTCTAGTAAATTATGAACATCTTTTAATATTTTTTAATATATTTAAAATAGTGTGTTGTGCTCCACCGTGGTTCTACAGTACCTTTACGATATGTTGTATTATTTGCTATGGGTAGGTATGTCCCCACCATCAGTATGTCAATCAAGTTCAATGATATCAATTACCTAATGTGGTCTATGATCTTTCATTTTCTTGTTGATTCATAACAAACTCTCTCATTTTGACGCATCTTCTTTTGCTCATGATAATGTTAAGTTCATTAAATGGTAAGCATTCAATTATGCCATTCGCACTTTACTATTGAATCATCAAACATCCTATTATTTTCACAATCATGTTTTCATGTATTTCCAATGATATGTAAAGTTTTCTTCACTCTACTTACTTCAGGAGGGTAATATGTAACACCCCACAATACATTTTAATAGTATTGAGACTATTACTAACATAAGCATAACACTTTCATTATTTGATTATAAGATACTTTTGAACATTTAATAATCTTTACAAAACATCCAATACTTTTATTTCCATACATCTCATCAAGCAAAAACAACTAATGACTTTAAATTTCAACATAAGCTACTTACAGAGCCACTATAAAAATCCAAAATAATACATCACTAAAAAGTTTTCTTACCTCAAGTTTAGACTTCAAATAAAGATAAACACTAATATAACATAACATAATTTAACATATAAAATAATTGACAATTTAATCTGTTTTGATCTTCTCTTTGCCTTTTTCTGTAACAACAACCAGTAAGAAAATGCTGGTGAGCTATGAGGTTTCATAAGTTATGCAACTTTAAAAAAATAATTAATTTGTATGATTATAAAATTCATATCATTAAAAATATAAATAGAAGTTAAACTCCTTGAGAAAATTTTATAAAAAATCTTCATTTGATATTAACCTTTATTTTCTCTTAAATTCATACTGAATATCAAATTTTACTTATTAAAAGATTTAGCTACTCTTTCATAAACATATTCAATGGAGCCTAGGTAAATTTGGTATTATCATCATTAAATTACATAGATGTCTATTTTGCATCTTTAGGGATCTCTTTTGCCCCACATACTATATAGGTCTCATTTCTTTGGGGTCTGTTTTGCCCAACTTATAATGTAGTCTCATGTTTTGGAATTCTTTTTGTATCAATTACATTTATAAGTCATACTTCATATATAGTCAAACTTTACTTTAAATTGATATTCAATATACTATATTATCAGATTTCATACTTTTCAAATGCTTACATAATTATACATATTATCATATATATATCATGAATATGTATATAATAAGTGAAAAAATGTCATCTTTTCAAAATATTCTCAATAAGAAAATGTTTAAATGAACATAATAAACCATGATTTAAACGTATATAATTAATTTATGTAAGTGGTTAATGATACTTGAAAATTTTTAGGTATATTTCTTTTCTAGACCTTCCACAAAAGGTTGATCAAATATGTCTAATATCAAATCATCTACTTTCATGACTTTTTTTCTAAAGTGTCATTAAAAGTATTGTACATATCTAATGATAATATATATATTTCAAAAAAATACTTTGCATCACTTATCTCTTTGATGATTCATCATTTCAACTTCATCTTGCACTCTTCTTCAATTATAAGTCACTTTGAAACATTATTTTTATATGTAACCAAATGAATTTAGGACACCATAAGATACCACATTCTTAATGCTTTTACTATTAATTGGAAATTCATACTAAACATATAACATAATAACTTACGTTGATTTCTCTTATTCAAAAGTAAGTTACATATGAAAGTAAAAGGGTTCCTCAAAAAAATATTGAACTTCAGAAGGATTTGACATATGTGAAAAACCTGAAAAGATATTGGAAAGGAATGTTCATAAATTGAGAAGTAAAATGATTCTTATTAAAAATAAAATGGAAGCACATTTCAATAAAATAGGCTACATGAGAAAAAGAAGTAGAAGTTTCCTCATATGTTTGAAGAGGCATAAAAGTCCCCGAAATTCTATTAAGGAATGATTTGTAATATCCAAAAATAACAGGTATATTTAATATTTAAATTAGAATTTTAATTACTATTAACTATAATGAATTTAAATTATAATTTTTGTTTAATGTTTATTTCACATTTCATCTTATCCAATTTGCATGTCCAATCAAATAGTAAGGAAAAAGGGTGGCCCACCTATAACTGAATTCATCATAACCTTCATATCAAATCAACAATTAATCTAACCGACTTATGCATGCAACTCTTCAAGAATTAGGGAATTTTAATTTAAAATATTAGTTATTAATAATAACGTATTATGTTAAATTCTTCTGAAGTTTAATATTTTTTTGAGAAACCCTTTTACTTTCATCTATAACTCACTTTGGAAGAAGAAAGTTAAGGGAAAAACAAAAATCAAAGTAAGTTATTCTGTTATATGTTTAGTATAGATTTTTAATTAATAGTGAAAGCATTAAGAATATGATATTTTATGGTGTCATGGATTTATCTGGTTACATGTAAAAAGAATGTTTCGTAGTGACTTATAATCAAAGAAGAGTGCAAGGTGAAGTTAAAAAGACGAATCATCAAAAAGGTAAGTGATGCAAGTATTTTTTTTGAAGTATGTATATATTATCATTAGATATGTACAATACTTTTAATAGTACTTTAGAAAAAAATGATGAAATTAGATAATTTGATATTAGGCATATTTGGTCAACTTTTTGTAAAAGGTCTAGAAAAGAAATATACCTACATGTTTTCAAGTATGATTAACAACTTACATAAGTTAATTATATGAGTTTAAATCAATGTTTATTATGTTCATTTAAATATTTTCCTTATTGAGAATGTTTTGGAAAGAGATCATTTTCTTCACTTATTATATACATATTCATGATATACAGATGATAATATGAATGATTATGAAAGCATTTGAAAAACATGAAATCTAATAATATAAAGTATATTGAATATCAATTTAAAATAAAGTTTGACTATATATGATATATGACTTCTAAGTGTAATTGGGATAAAAGGGTTCACAAATATAAGGTTACATTATAAGTGGGGCAAAAATGACCCAAAGAAATGAGACCTACGTAGCAGGTGGGGCAAAAGGGACCTCTAAAAATGCAAAAGAGACATCTATGTAATTCAATATCGATAATACCAGGTTTACATTTACCTGAGCTCCATTGAATATGTTTATGAAAGAGTAGTTAAAAATTTTAATGAGTAAAATTGATATTTTGTATGAATTTAAGAAAAAATAAAGGTTAATATCAAATGAGATTTTTTTTATGAAATTTTCTCAAGTAGTTTAACTTTTATTTATGTTTTTAATGATCTGAAATTTATAATCTAAACTTGAGGTATGAAAACTTCTCAGTGATGTATTACTTTGAATTTTTATAGTAGCTATGTAAGTAGCTTATGTTGAAATTTAAAGTCATTAGTTGCTTCCGTTTGATGAGATGTATGGAAACAGAAATATTAGATGTTTTGTAAAGATTATCAAATGTTCAAAAGTATCTTATGATCAAATGTTGAAAATGTTATTCTTATGTTAGCAATACTCTCAGTACTATTAAGGAGTATTGTGGGGTGTTACATAATATCTCCAAGATCTATAATTTATGCTATGATTTATTTTCTCTACAACAGAAGGATATATCCATTCAAGATTTCTACATCATCTTATTGAATTTCTACATCTTCTTACAGGTTTAGTGGGATGAGTTACTTCACTACTGGCCTCTTATCATTGATCTCAAAGTCTAGCAACATCAAAATAAAGAGTTCATGGTTACTAAATTTTTCTAAAGCATAATTCTATAAGATGGTGGTGAGACCTGCAATGCTTTATGATGCCGAATGTTGGCTATTAAAAGAGAAGCATATTACTAAGTTAAGTGTTGTAGAGATGAGGGTGCTTAGGTGGATGAGTTGCTTTACCCTTAAAGATAGGATATGAAATGAGTATATATGTGAAAAGGTTGGAGTAGCTCCAATGAAAGATAAGATTAGAGGAGTCTCCTTAGATCGTTTGGTTACATTAAACGAAGGCCTTCCGATGACTCGGTTAGGGAAGTTGAGATATTAGATTTGACTTATGTTAAGAAAGGTAGAGGTAGGCCTAAAATGACTTGGTTAGAAAATATTAAAAATGATATTTCTTTATTAGATTTAAATGAGAATTTTACTTTTAACAGGACAAAATGACGAAAAAGGATTCATGTAGCCAATCCCACGTAGTAAGGCAAAGGCTTGATGTTGTTGTTGTTGTATTCCATCCTCCCTTCAACTAATGTAATCATAGTTGTTAATTGATTTCAATGTTGTGAATCTTGCAAATGCTCTCTTACATGTTCTTGGCATCATTGAACCATTGTCTCCTTCTCCACCATCATTTAATCAAATTGCCTTCTCTATTTGGCATCATGGTGATTGCGGTTATGGAGATCATACTATATTGGATGTAATCATGGTGGAGGGTTCTTAACTCCATGAAGATCATATTATATTAGATGTAATCCTGGTGGAGGGTTCTTAACTCCATATTCTCGTAGTGGTTATACCAATCCTTCTTTGGAGCATTGTTGGGCTATCCTCTTATACCAGCTTACCTTGGAAACATTTATTCCAAATTTCCAAGTAATGGTTCTTCCACTACTTTCAATCCTTCATGTATTGTCAAGGTTTATCACTAAGAATATGATTGAACCAAACATCTTTCAGAGCGATGTTCGGCTATATGTAGTAATCCTCTTATTGACTATATGCTTTGGGAACATCTTCCTTTTGGCTCTTCCACTACCACCGCCCATTTAAGTTTTGTCATGTTTTCTTAGGAGGAATATATGCTCACTTGATTTTGAACTCTCAAACCTTTTAGATTCAACCGAGCATCCATCAATCGATGAAACATCTGACCTACATCTTTATATTATCTTTGAAATAGTAAAAGGCAATTTATTGCTATTCTAGTCACTCCAATTTTTCATTTGGCCAACCATCCACTTTCTTTAATACTTTTGTTTTGTCACCATCTTTTGTATTTATTCCCAACATATATCAAGCAAGCTAGAGACATTGAAATGGATGCCCTTTTTAGACATCATAATTCGGATAAAGTTGTTCCCCTTATTAGGACCAAACCTATTGCTTTACGGTGCGTGTTCACTGTCAAATTTCATTGATTGATCGCTCAAAAGTTTTCCTGATCCATTGGTTTAATTATTTTAATACATTTTCTCCAATTGAATGCTGAAATTCCATGAAGATCTTTTTATTTGTGGCTGTCAATCAAAGATGGACAATGCTACAACTTATTGTCAATAATACTTTTCTGTATTGTGATTTACATGAAGATATTTTTATGAAGCAAACCCCCATGCATTTTTCTCAGGGCAGAAAACCGTATGCGCCTTCTTTGGAAATGTATCTTTGATCTTAAATAAAATACTCAAGGTTGGTTTGATAAATTGTGCTAAGTCCTAGCTTAAGATTGGTCTTTGAAGCAGCACTAAAAATCACTTTTCCTTCTTTATGCAAACTCCCATGAGATCCATCTTATTTATTGGTTATTTTGATGACATTTGACTTATTGGAAGTGATTATCATGGCATTTTTGAGGTAAACTATTATTTGCAAAACTGCTTTGTCATCAACGATCTAAGATTATCCAAGTACTTTCTTTGCATTAAATTCACCTATGATTAATAGACAATCTCTTTCTCAAAATAACTATACTACTCGGCCCATTAAATAAATGCTCTTTCTTGATTTTAAGCTTGTTGACTCGGTTATGAAGACTCAGATTACAAATAATGAAGAACTTTTTGATGATCCATCACAAAATCAAAAAGGTTAGAATGTTGATTCATCTAACATTAAGATGCATAATATTTTATTAAAGATAGCATCATGTTATTGGATTAATTAAAATGTGTATATTTAACCAAGTATAAAATGCTTGTTCCAGTGCGTGAAGCTTTAGTCATTACAGGATTGGAAGGGCAATTAAAAATACAGTTTTTGTAAACAAATTTACTCCAGTATTGGAGAGAGATTATTTCCATCACTCACTTTTAACCTTCAGCTTGCCATGGAGGTGTTAGGAAATACTTGAGAAATCCAAGTAATCCCTATCAAGAGCGAAGAAAACAGCAAACGAACAAGATTCGGATGGAAAAATTCAGCAAAAACAGCACCCTTTGATTGACGGAAATCAAATAAATGATGAAACAAACAAGATACAATAGATCCTCAATCGACAGGAGGATCTTTTCTCCCAATCCCTAAAAGAAATCTAGGGCCCAAGACTCCAAGACAAGAACTCTCAAAAACAGCCACCAAAATATCCATGACCCTAACCCTAAACAATTCTTGATATTTAATCCCTCCTTATCTAATTTCAAACTCCAGATTCAAACTTTTCCCTCCCACTCCTAGCCGCCCACCTCTTCTTCCCTAATTGGCTTGCCTAGTGGACCCACTAGGCTTGGGCGGCACCATCAAAGGGGTGGTTTGTCCGCCTACTGTAATAAAGAACCGGCCTTTGGGCCGGTTCAGGGAGAATCGGCCTAACAGGAGGCAGCGCAAAACAATAACTTTGGGATATGATGATGTATTTAGCTAAATTGTACTGAGAAAAAAAAAAAAAACAGTTTCTCCCGTTTTTCTTACCAGTCATCTTCTTTCTTCATGGTCACAGTGGTATTGCCATCACGACTATGTTATTTTTTTCAATCCATTATAATGAGGATCAATCTGTGTATACTGATGAAATTTAGCTCTTGATCCATTTCTTTCGGCAGGCTATGTCATTTAGCAGTCAGGAGGAGCAAAAGCGCATCATTGATCCCATAGTCATTGGAACTTCCTCGCAGGAATCTTTATCAAATGTGGTTTCCCTAACCAGCAAGTGCTTGTCTCTGGAATCTTCATTGAGGCCTTCCATTGAAGATGTTCTATGGAACTTGCAGTACGCTGCGCAGGTCCAGGCAACAGCTGATCGAGATCAGAGGTCAGATGTTGGCTCACAAACTTGATATGAGACCTCAAAATCTTGGTAAAGAAAAGAATATAATCTTTCACAGTCAGTATGCCCGCTACTGAACTGAGTGCAGGGGAGGGGACTAATTGGAGTTCAGTTTCAAAGGCTGTTAATGGCGGTTCTTTTGAGGCATTTGCTGTATTTAAGTTTGCAAAAATGGAAGTTGATGCTTGCCTTGCACCATTATGTGATGTATTCTTTCTCTTCACCAAGTCATTACTGATGCTGTAGATAAATGGATTTAGATTTCGTTTGGGACAGCTTTTTTATTGCTTTCTAAATCAACTTTTTAGTATAAAAGTTTATTGAATTAGAAAATTTTATACTAGAAAGTTGTTTTAGGAAGCAGTACGAAAGCTGTCCCAAATGAAACCTTAGATTTTAGTCTAGAAATTTGGGTTTTTAACTTAAGTTGGCTTTTGTGTCAATAGAGAAACTGTTGATGATCCTAATGAATCATGCTTGATAATCTCAAGCTTTTAGCTAATCTCCTATGTGGTCCTGGCAAAAGCACTCAAAATTCAAAGGCTGTTTTTACTTTTTTGGTTCTGATGCAATTGATTAGCAAGCGCTTGTGGAGCAATTTTCCTTATAAATAGATTTGTGTATGAATACTTTAAATAAATAATTCCGTAAATATGAATAAATTCATTATTCAACAACAACATCAAGCCTTTGTCCCACTGTGTGTGGTCGGCTATATGAATCCTTTTTCGCACTAAATTCATTATAATAAAATAAAATTCATGTACCTAAAAAGGCTTGCTTAGAAAATATTAGAAAACGGACTTTCTTTAGTAGTTTTAAATGAGAATTTAACTTTTAACAGGACATAATGAAAAAAAAAAAGATTCATATAGCTGATCTCAAGTATTGGAATAAAGGTTTAATGTTATTGTGTTATTGTTGTTATTGTATTATTATAAAATTTAGAATTATAATTTGAAGTTATAAATAATTATGATTAAATTATACATAATATATTTTTAATTATTTTTGAAATTTATTAATTAATAATTATTATATTGACATATTATAATAAATATTAAATATTTATATTAGATTATTTATTATTTTTAAAATGAGACTTAGTCGTTCCAATATCAAATATTAGTTGAGTTTTTTAATAAACATGTTTACTATTTTTGTATTAAACATGAAATAATTTTTTTAGAGAGTTAGATAATGTTGTTCATGAATATAAATGAGTCGTATAAATAGTTGTTTAAACCTGTTTATTTAACTATCGAATATTTTAAAAAATATTGAGTTTGTTTGATTACTTGATCAAGCGATCACCAATGAGTTTTAATCGACCTATGTCACGAGCAGCCTGTCAAATGCTTGATTCTTTAGACTTTTAAATAAAAGGTAATGATGAATAGTTTGAATCTTTTTGATTCTTATGATCTTAAGCATTTTGATTACTTATACTACAAATTTTCGATATTGAAATGTTCTTTCTATACTCATATAAATTTCTCAAAGTTGATTTGCTAGTAGTGCGGATAAATTTGAATCCAACAAAATAATTTTATTCATATTCGTAGAAAAACAAATAATGAAAATCTTCTCATATTTAATCAAAATTATTTGAATATATATATGAACTATGTATGTGAACCGCTGGATCGTAGTCGGACGGTTGATGAGGGCTATTGATCAACTATATATTGGCGGCTTTGAACCTCATCGAAGACCTAGACGAAGATCTTCACGCATTCCTCTCGCGGCGGCAGGGCTGTTCGTTCGATTCCAATTCTCGAAGCAAGGTGAACGTTCCATGGATTTTCTTTCGCAAATTCTCATTTCTTCGAGTGCTTTATGCTTTTTTTTTTATTCTCTCTACTTCTTTAATCCACCCTGCTTGAATTAGGTTTGAATATGGTAGCTCTAGATAAACTGTCGTTCTTATGAATAACCTATATGCGACTGTTGGGGCTGTATCGAACTTGGGAGGTACAAATAATGGTGGAATTGTTATATCTCTAGAAGTTCATCAGTGTTTCTTATTGGGGGTAGATTTTAACAATCGCTGTTATCAATGTTGGATATGAAGGATTCCATATTCAACAAAGTGGTTTGGCATGAAATTTTTTATGTTAAAATTTGATACCATGAAGCGAAAAATTGATGGACTGCCGAGAAAAAAAAAGGCTAAACAAGTGCTGTAAGTTTGTATCGATTGACCGCGTGCATTTGCAGTGAATGATTGCAACAATGTTGTGCAGAACTGTAGAAGGTTATGAAATGGTGGAACACTGCTTACGATGCAACTGTAGTTATTGTTTAAAGCAATCTTGATCGAAGGTTAGGAAATATAGGAAGGCTGACAAGCCTTTTGTTTTTTGAAATTAGACATCATTAATAAGTCAGATTGTTTGAATTTAGGTGGTGTTTCATTTTGTTTTGAGAAAGCTTTTATAGAAAGTAGTAAACCATCAGTTGGGGGCAGGGTGGGTGTCTGAGCTCATAAGCATTGGTTAAGAACATGTGGAATTTATAGCTTTAGAATTCTCCTATTATTCTAAGATTTTAAATATCCTAAATAAGTATAACTTGGTTATATTTATGATTGTGAGAGATATTTTGATCCTTATTTGGGTCATATCATAATGTTCTTGTTCTTGTCCATATTGGATGAATCATATCACATTCTCTCTTGTTCGAGAAGAGACTTGACCATATTTGTCAATGGTGAATAGCGCACCATACCACAAAGGTCCTCGTAGAGCTATAGCACATGGCACAGTACACGCTATTCTAAACATGGGGCAAAATATTAAAATTTATGGATAACATTCATTGATTAATCATTAAGGTTTCAAAAATTAGTTCATAGCAATTGGTCCTATTTCCAATTCCTTGTAGTTTTTTCCATCTAATATATTTGTTAATAAGTTGTTACAATGTTTTGTTTAACTACTAATTCTGCACCATTAATGGATAAATTTCTTCAGTAATCTCTTAGTGCCTTGATTCTAATATAATTTATTCTCATTATCAAGTTGGACATTATAGATAGAGCTATAATGTGTCATTATTGAAGGATGCATGGGGAACTAGCTTCATTTTCTAGAGGGATTTTGAAGTACTACAAATTTCCCATACATTGATAAATGTAGATAATGCACAAGTGATGTAAGAACAAGTACCTTTGTCGATGCACTATGAAGCCCTTCTTCATTGTTTAGTGAGAGCCAGAGTGTCCATAAGAGTAACTTTAGGACAGCTTTAGTGTTTGGTGAAAGAGATAGAGATGATTTGTGACATAAATAAAGACATTCAACGTGTGGCTAACACCTTAGAGTTGAAACCTAGAGAGCGCTGAGAGAGATAACCTAGAGTTAAAACCAATCGAGAGAGAGAGAGAGAGAGAGAGAGAGAGAGAGAGAGAAAGAGAGAGAGAGAGAAAGAGAGAGATTTTTCTTGGGGATTATTCGACGCCTTAAGAAAATAAATAATTGATATATAGTATTGATTTTAGATATAAAATAAAATTAATTCATCTTATCTTAACTCTAATAAATTTTAATTGATATAAAATAAAATAAATAAATATATAATATATAATATTGATTTTAGATATAAAATTATAAAATTAAAAAACGGAGCTATGTGGGGGATTCATGCTATGTACTAATGCCCATATATGGTGCAAATATCATGCGTAATTTTCACCCCTTGTGTTGTGCCAAGCAAATAGCATCAAGGGTGCGCTACATCGCGCCATACACCATGGCGTTTTCTATTTTGGGCTTATCATATTACATTAAGAATTCCAATAGAAAAAACACCTTATGATCTATACTTTTGCATCAAGGCTATCATTCCAATTGATATTAGTGTCTCAAGCTCAGAATATAAACTTTTTATGTTTTTATAATGAAAATAAGCTTTGTTATCATCTTATTTACTTATAGAGGCATGCGATATAGCTTCACTCATGAATGCTTCTTACCATTATTGAATAATTAACTACTTTAATCAAAGGATAAGGCTTCCAACTATCTTTGGTGGAGATATACTTACACAAAATTTTCAAGCTTCCACGGACAGACCACTGTGCAACAACCTTCCTTCTTGGTAGGAACCTTATGCGGTAGTTTTAAGGGTCGTGGTAGGAACATTAAAGCTTAAGGAATTAAATAGTAAGATATTAACCTCAAATTTGGAATGACTAAAATTTTTGCAACTCTTATTAATGGCTCCAAACAACCCCTGTACGTATAAAATTTTTCTGTAAATATGATAAATCTTATAAGAAAGTTTAAGCAAGCTTTAAATCTTCGTGCAATTCTTGGTTGGATTTCTAATTCCTAACAAGATCACATCCATTCTTCGAAATGATAGTAATTGTCTAAAGACAGAACAATTTTCACCTTCGATTCAAGATGCACGTGACCTTCATCTTATCTTAATCAAGGTACAATCAATCTCAATGGGATTTAATTCAACCTTTCCCAGATAGGTTAATATCTATCATCAAATAATACTTTGACAAATAATTTCAAATAGGTTAAAATTGTTCATAATTTTTTTAATATCTTCTGTCACATGTTAATGATTTATATAATAGATTAGATACTAAGGAGGGAGAAAGATATATCTATAAGTTAACCAAACAAAAAGATAGGAGTAGTAAAAATTTAGTTCAAGTGAAGTGTATTAAGGATGAATATAAAAAAATATTTTTCTTAGAAGATAATATTCAACAAAGGTGAATGAGATATTTTGCTAAATTTTTTAACCAAAATTGTGAGAATACGATTAAATGTAGTGACCTTAGCACTCTAATTGAATATAAAGATTTTTGTTTTTATCGGCGTATTAGTAAAACCGAAGTTAGAGAGATTTTAAAGAAAATGAGGTGTGGAAAAGCTATTGGACCTGATGATATTCAAATAGATGTGAAAATGTTTAGGAGATGAAGGCATTTCTTGGCTTACTAAACTTTTTAATACTATTTTGAAGACTAAAAAGATGTCACATGAGTGGAGAATGAGTGTTTTAATTCTTATTTTTTAAAATAAAGGTGAAGCACAAGATTGTGTGAATTATAGAGGAATTAAGTTAATGTGTCATATTTTAAAATTGTGGGAGCGAGTTATAGAGCTTAGGTTGCAGCGTGATATTAATGTTTCTCAAAATCAGTTTGGATTCATTTCAGGTAGGTCTACTATGGAAGCCATACATTTATTGAGAGGTTTGTTGGAGAAATATAGAGAGAATAAGGAGGATCTACATATGATATTTATTGATTTAGAAAAAAAAAAAACATATGATAAAGTTCCATGAGAAGTGTTATGGAGAGTTCTTGAAAAGGAAGGAGTTAATAATGCTTATATTCAAATCATTAAAGATATGTATGTAGGAGCTATTACTTGTGTCCAAACACAAGGTGGTCTGACCAAGTATTTTCCTATTACGGTTGGATTACATCAAGGATTAGCCTTAAACCCATATCTTTTTGCTTTGGTCATGGATGTTCTCACTAGACATTTGCCAGAGGATGTAGCTTGGTGTATGCTTTTTGCTGATGATATTCTTCTTGTTGATAAGACTAGAGAGGGAGTTGTTGAATTATGGAGGTAAACCTTAGAGTCTAAAGGTTTTCGCATGAGTAGATCTAAAACTGAATATATGGAGTATAATTTTAGTAGTAATAGAGTAATAGACCTAGTGAGGGGATTGTAATTTTGGGCGATCAAGTCATTAATAAAAGTACATGTTTTTAGATATCTTGGATCTATTGTTTAGAGTGATGGTGAAATAGATAAGGATATTATAAGTAGAATTCAAGTTGGATGGTTGAAGTGGAGGAATGCATCGGGCTTATTGTGTGATATAAAAACCCCTCTCAAACTTAAGTGAAAATTATATCAGATAATGGTGAGACCTGCAATGCTTTATGGTGTAGAATGTTGGCCATTAAAAGAGAAGCATAATACTAAGTTAAGTGCTGCAGAGATGAGGATGCTCAGGTGGATGAGTGGATTTACCTTTAGAGATAGTATATGAAATGAGCATATACGTGAAAAGGTTGGAGTAGCTCCAGTGGAAGATAAGATTAGAGAGAGTCGTCTTAGATGATTTGGTCACATAAAACGACGGCCTTCGAATGACCCGGTTAGGAAAGTAGAGGTATTAGATTTGACTTATATTAAGAAAGGTAGAGGTAGACCTAAAGATTTGGTTAGAAAATATTAGAAAAGATTTTTTCTTTATTAGATTTAAACGTGAATTTGACTTTTAACATGACACAATGGAGAAAAAAGATTCATGTAGCCAACCCAATGTAGTGGGCCAAAGGTTTGATGTTGTTGCTGGTTTTCTGTCACATGTTAAGATTTGAGTTGGCATTCCATTTTAATAACGTAACATAGAAAAAATTTCAAAGGGAATATTTTATGCACTCATTAATATAGAGGAGCTTGATTAAAATTATAAAATCTACGATGCTTGTCATAATCATGCCAAAATATTCGTTAAATTTAAATACAAAAGAAAAGAGATGTAGATATCCATTAGTTGAATAAGAGAAGATTTTTTCATGTATAAAATGAAAGCGCATTCATACAACACCAATATCTTAATCACTTAATTCTAGAGGTTAGCTCATTTGAGAAGAATCTTTAAAAATTAACGTTTGATTTAGCAAATATATAATTGAGCTTAATGTTTCAACAAGATGAATCTAGCTACACTTGAAATGATCGATTCAAGTTCAAATGAGCCTGAATCAAACAGTTGAAGATTATTGAAAATTTTGTAGTATTAATTGAGGAAGCAAATGTTCTCCGAGTGCTTATAGTATTATCGCGTGTCTCGATGAGATGAAATTCAATGAGTTTAAATCATTTAATTTTTATGTTATTAAGACACTTAAATGTTAAATAAATTGACTGCATGATTAAAGTGTTCAATATGGACCGTCCTATAGACTGTTATGAGATTGTGGCTAGATTTATCAAGATGGCACTCTAAAAATAATTATAAATTGAGACACTTTTTACATGAAGTGATCTTGGACTTGAGTTTGGAGAGAGCTTGGATATATAAAGAACTTTGAAGCTTTACCTAAAATCAATGTTGATGATCATCGCTAGCCACTACTATCGTCGTTCAACTGTCATCACCCGGCAATCATCGTTTGACCATCATTGTTTGGTCATCATAGTTCATTCACCGTTTTTTGATTGTCATCGACCTACTGTTGTGTCCAATTGCAATTGCCTAACTGTAGTTATCCAAACTATTGTTGTTGAATGTCCTTGCCCGAGTACCGTCGTCCGATTGCCATCATTTTTCCTCTACTACTAAGAAAACTCCACTACAATTACAAAAGACCAAAATTGAGTTTACAAATTTGTAATCATTTATTCTCCAATTGTTGGGAAGAGTGAATTTATATTATTTTACGTCCATTGTGGATCATTTCATCTAAGCCAGATCCTGTAGTTTTTTTTTTCCCTCTTTGACTTCACACACAAAATTTAGTGTTTTTTTTTTGTATGTGTGCAAGATTTTCGTGAAAATGTAGGATATAAAATACTCTCTATCACTACAAGTTTTTTATCACTTAACAACAAGAAATAATCTGAGAAATTAAAATCAAATGTATTTAGCTTACATCGCTTTCTTAAAATAATTGAAGTTAAAATACTTGCAACGAAACGGACTTTACAAGTTCCTGCTATTTATAGTGAAGGCATTTCTTACAAATGACTGATGCATCTAATATTTAATTTGCTCAGAATGAAGGTGGTTGCTTCTTATTTGCTTGCTGTCCTTGGTGGAAACACCAATCCATCTGCCGATGATCTGAAGCATATCCTTGGATCAGGTTCAAACTTCCTGTTTTCTTTTAGTGCTCTAAAGATTATTCTCCATATATATTCTTGCATGCTTTTGTTGCAATTTATCTGATTTTCGTGTGTGAGATTAAAATTTAAGACTTATTATATGGACTCGTGATAATATTTAAGTTGTTATTTTACCCATTCTTACATTTCAATGAATTCTGTGAAAATTTTATTATTTATCAAAGATTTTCTTGCAGAATATATTCTCTTAGAATGTCAGTTTTATTATATTTATTTTACTTAAATATTTAGAAATTTATAATCACATTTTTTACTGTTCATTAGATATCTGTTATAATATAAAATTAAGCATACTGAACATATTCTTAGCAAGAATCATAAAAAAATTGTGTAAACAAATTTTTTAGATGAAAATTTTCTTTCTAAATGGAAGATGCATTGTTGAATATCGTGAAAATGAAAATCATGTTTATTACCCTTAGCGAAACATTTGCCGTAATATTTAGCCCTGCCTTCTGACTCGTGATTTGCGTTGAGAACAAAAAACTATTTTATTCGCTTTTCTTTATATTTCCTCCTTTCTTTAACAAAAACAAAAATTTACTTGTTATGACAGTTGGAGCTGATGCAGATGATGATAGGATTGAATTCCTTTTGTCTGGAGTTAAAGGCAAGGACATAACTGAGCTCATTGCGTCTGGAAGGGAGAAATTTGCCTCTGTACCTTCTGGTGGTGCTGTTTCAGTGGCTGCTCCTGCTGGAGGAGCTGGAGCTGCTTCTACTACAGCTCCTGCAGCTGCAGAGACTAAAAAGGAGGAAAAAGTGGAAGAGAAAGAAGAATCAGAAGATGTAAGAATTATTATGCTTTTAAGTTTCCTTTTGGAGCGCATACAGTAATAGTTCTTCCAAGCATCATCACAATCGGGGTCATCACTAGACAATCTATGGCCCAACTTTGTAACTCCTCATTCTTTCTTCTTTGATAGTTTTATAAAATTGTAAGTTGATCAAATCGTTTCACACTATCCATCCTCTGTTCTCTAGTTTCCCATCTTATTGGCGCATATATCTTCTATCCATATGATTTCTAATTTAATCATGAATTAATTTAACCAGTAAATCCATTTCCAAGTGCCTTGGCTTTGGTTGCTACGCCCACATCACTCTTATGCAATAATTTTCCGGACATTAATTCATAGTTTTGCAACGCTTTCATTATTACATTCTTATTTCAGAATTTAAGTGATTTCTTCTTCTCCCACCTGATGTGGACATCATTAGCTAAATAAATCCTTAGGAATAGTTTATTCTTTGTTAGCTTAGATGTATGTTTTCTAGAGTCTTCTATTATGTCTTTGTTAGCTTAGGTGTATGTTTTCTAAAGTCTTCTATTATTTCTATATATACAAAATATTGTAAGAAAGGAGACATTGATGAATATTACTCCTTTGAAGTCTTTTGAAACTTAGTGCTTTATTTTTTCTTTGGATTGGGAATTTCTTTTTGCATCCTCTTATTCCAATGATCCAATGATTATCTCCCCACATCAGTTAGTATCAAAGACCGGAGCTTGCGAAGAACGATGGACTGCAGAAGGTGGGCTATCGTATAGGATCGAAGCTGAAGAAAATGGGTGGTCCGCGGTCGATGAAGATCGACACCGAATAAGATGGGTGGTCAACAACCCACCTTCTGTAGTCTATCGTTCTTCGCAAGCTCTGGTCTCTGATATCAACTGATGTGGGGAGATAATCATTGGATCGTTGGAAGAAGAGGATGCAAGAAGAAATTCCCAATTCATGAAAAAACACAAAGCACTAAGCTTCAAAAGGCTTCAAAGGAGAATAATATTCATCAATATCCTTTTCTTTCTTACAATATCTTGTATATATAGACATAATAGAAGACTTAATAAAACATACACCTAAGCTAACAAAGGATAAACTATTCCTAAGGATTTATTTAGCTAATGATGTCCACGTCACCAATGCTCATACCATCATCTAAGCATAATCTTATTATTAATTAGTCCTGTAATACTATGCTTGGTACCCAACATCATCTTAAGTCTAGTTGATTGGATTGGATTATATACTTATGCAAACTCTTGTCTACCTTCATTAAACAAATTTAGGCTTCATTTGGAATGGCTTTCTTACTGCTTTTTAAAGCAATTTTTCAGTACAATAACTTTTTGAAAACAGTAAATAAGCGGTGATAAAAAATTATCCCAAATGAAGCCTTAGTAAGTAATTTACTTTTCAGGGGATGGAGTTGCTTGGATTATTCATTATGTTTAGTTTTGTTCAACGCATTTTAGCCTAACGCTTAGATGTTATAAAACACTTTGTTTTGTTTTGGTAGGATATGGGCTTCAGTTTGTTCGACTAATTGCTGCCAAGCTCATCAGGAATGCGTCGCGGAGCTCATCGGTTTCATTCAGTAAATGTTGAACTTCTTTTATCAACCTTTAGTTTTTAGTTTGTTTAGTGTTTGATGGTGCTTAATGACCGTTTGTATTTTGGTTACAATTATACATTATAAATCGCACATCAATTAGTACCAACTTGGTTTTTCTAATAGCTGCTTATGGCTTAAGTTTGTTCTAACTATCTTTTGCAGCTGAATAACTTGAAACTGTTACTTTTTTTCCCGGATATTCATTAGTATTGTTTTTGTTAGCAAATTATTAGCCAGTTCTTGGGGCTCTGGTTTCATTTGGGATATCATGATTCAAGAAATTTCTGTACTAAAAAGTCGTTTTACAAAGCAATAAAAAAGTTATCCCTAACAAAATTTTAGGCTTCGTTTTGAGAAGGCTTTCTTACTGCTTAAAGCAGTTTTTTAGTACAAAAATTAAAATTTTTATATTAGAAAGCTGCTTTAAGAAGTAGTAAGAAAGCCGTCCCAAACCAAGCCATAGTCTTCATGAAAATTTTGTTTAGTTCTTGAATTAATATTTATATGAATAATTATATATTTTTTATATGGAGTCGACTAGATGAAATTTTTGTGTTCTATTAAGAGTCATGTTTTTATTTAAATTTAATAAACAAAAATCATTTTTGTTATTTTCTAATCAATTTGTTTTTGTCTATCTCTATTTTTTTAAATATAGAATGGATCCAATATATTTACTCTTCAGCCTCTTCTAATTTGATCATCAAAAGATTGTAGTTTTATTTGATCAAACAATCCAAGTCTACTCTCTCTATTCTTATACACAACATCAAGCTTCTATCCCACTACTTGTTACGAGTCAAATTCTCATTTAAATTTAATAAAGAAAGATCATTTTAAGTCTTTTTAGATATATTTTTACCTTTCTTAATATATATCAAATCTAATAAATTTACTCTCCAAATAGGCTCATGAAAGGCCACATTTTACATGGCCAAACCATCTAAGTTGACTCTCTTTATTTTTCTCCGTCTTTGAAACTACTCCAACCTTTTCTCAGATATCCTTGTTTCATATCATATCTCTAGAAGTAAGTTCACTCATCCACTTGAGCGTCCTCGTCTCAACTACACTTAACTTAATATTATGTTTCTTTTTTAATGGCCAACATTATGAGCCAAAAAGCATTGCAAGTCTCACCGTCATTTTAAAAAAAATTTCCCTTAAGATTGAGTGGTACTTTTCTATCAAACAACAAACTCGAAGCATTCCTCCACTTCAATCATTCAATTATAATTCTACTAATAATATCCCAATCTATTTCACTAAGGAGAAATGACTCTATAATCCTATCATCACTAAAAAAATAATTCAGTTAATTTTCATATGAGCTCCATTCGAATAAAAGATTGATTATATCTCAATCAAATTTCAATATTCAAATATATATATTTTTAGTTCAATGTATATATGTTGTGCATAATTATATATATTCATATATGCATATACATTAAGATTTGATATTGATCTTGCTAGATATGATTTAGGCTTTGTTTGGGATAAATTTTTTATCGTTATTTTCTTATTGCTTTCAAGACATTTTGTACTAGAAAAATACTATAAAAAATAGTAAGAAAATTCTCCCAAACAAAGCCTTAAATTCTATACAATGCGGGCTTGACTTTCGGCTCATTAAATTTGATTCAACCTAAATCAAAGCAAAAAAAATTAATTCAACTTTATGAATCATTTGGGACGAATTTTTTGCTGTAATTTTTTAGTATAAAAATTTATTAAACTAAAAAATTTTGTAATAAAAAGTAACTTTAATTGCCCATTTCCTTATTAATTATTTGCTGACATGGTTTGTTGAAAAAAAAAAAAAAGATAATGTACAGTTTGTTTCATGATCCTCATATAAAGATGATCTATTTGACTCATAATAAAAATAATCTATCCTGTAGAATAAGGGGTTAGATTATTAGCTAAGGATATTCAATTAATCAATAGAATTCTAGAAGTTTCTCACTATATTCTCGTCCTCTCTCTTATTTTTCTTATTTATTAAACATTTTTGTCATTAAGATTCTAGTGTAGCATACGCCATACGGATAAATTTAGATCCAATAATGTTTATTTATCAATTCTTAAAATATTTTAAATAAAATTCTACTTTTTAAAACGTGCTGATATAATGTAAAAAATATAGTTGAGCAAAATACTACTTGGGGTTTGTATGTTTGCAAGCATTTAAAAACAAAAAGTATTTTAAAAGCAATGCAAAATCATTATATTTGGAATTTATGAGATTTGTTAAAATTTATAAATTAAAATTTGAATATAAAAAATAGAAATAAAAATAATAAACTGACATATACGAGTAAGCAACCGAGGTACCTGCGATGCAGCTGGATATGGCTTGTGATACGGAAGTAGTTGATGGGCATGAAATTGATTGGAGGAGATCAAGTTGTGGTGTTTCAAACATATAACAGTGAGAGAAGACAAGGTAGTCATGTCGCAAAACAGGTCCTATCATCTCTCGGGATAGTGCTTCTGCATAGTGTTTGCGGAGTCAATGCAGCCATGCAATATTATTCGATCTCAAGGTGTCATGAAGTAGGCAAATTATTACATCTGGTCATCGGACACGGAGAATAGGTTCGGATATCCAATAAAAATTTGCCACGTCACCTGCGCTTTTGACTTGCGCTTTAGTTGCGTTTTGACTACGCTTTTGACGCGCTTAATTTAAAATAATATTTTGCTCAAGGAACAACATTTTCAGAATTTGTAAGATTAAAAGCATTAGATGTGCATATTTTTTTGTTCACTAAAATTTTCAAATGGCTAAAAGCGTAAAAATGTACAAATTATTTCAATTATGCAGAAATCTCGGCAAGATAAAAGCTTCATGAGATACAAATTTCTTTGTTTCTCTAAAAAAATTTTAGGACTGAAAAACCCAGTTAGCATATATATCATTAAAGCCAACGTCAATTCTTGGCTTCCTCAATATTGACACTGAATATTTATATTAAGTTGAAAGTCACATTTTATGTCTGACAGTACCTAAAATGAATATACATGCCTATATTTTATTGAATATAAAATGCAATAAAACTCTTACCCAATATCTTGTCAAGTTGTGATAAATGAATCCAATATTTAAGTTTTGGAAATTATTTAAATTTTTTGATAATTTTTAACTTCAAATCAACAATAACGAGTACTGAAAACAAATTCGTCCACAAAAAAAAAAAAATGCAAAACAGGTCCTATCATCTCTCGGGATAGTGCTTCTGCATAGTGTTTGCGGAGTCAATGCAGCCATGCAATATTATTCGATCTCAAGGTGTCATGAAGTATGCTCAAGGAACAATATTTTCAAAATTTGCCCAATTAGTTCAAAATTTCTTTAGAATTTTTTTTTATCCTATCCAAACACTTAAAATTTGAAAACTCTTGCATTTGATTTTCTCTACACTCTTATTATTTAGAGCTTTTGAATATGAATACTTTGCTTATGGATGCCATCACAACCTATTTTCTCTCTTAGGGCATCTTCAACAGAGAACTCCATTTTTCGTGGCAAAATACTGCAAAACTCCAAAATGTCGTAGTGCTGCTCCAATCAAACTGCATTTTAAGTACTTCTGCGAAGGTAATGATCCTTCTCCCTTTCACGCCTTTTTCCGATTGAGAGAACAAAATAGCATAGGTGAACAATGCAACGTCAATATTGATGTCGCACTGTTGACCCACAGGTAAATGGCGGAAGATTTGGTGTTCTGCTGGAGCGACCGAACGACGCCATACGCACGTTTGGCGTTCGGTCGAAGATGCTCTTACATTGGAGGATTCCATCAATGACGTAATTCAAAGGAGTTAATTTTCTTATCTTATTACAAATTCTAAAAAAAATTAAGACCTCATTTTTATTGAAGATAAAGGCTTATATGTCAAGTAAGTTTTTATTTGAATTATCAATGATTTTTTTTTTTTATAAATAACTTCATAAAGAACAAAAATCCCTAGGAGTCATTCCCATGAAATAACTTATATGGGATCTAGTATTAGACGAAATTTTCACTAGAAAGATTTTTTGAGAGCAAATAGTTAATAGGGTCTCCACTCATCCAAGATCTTAGAAGAATAAAAACTTCAAGATGTACATGTTTGATTCTTAAGAAAATTTGTAATATTAAAAGCATTAGATGTGCATATATTTTTTTTTTCTCTAAAATTTACAAATGGCTAAAAGCGTAAAAAACTAAAAATGTACAAATTATTTCAATTATGCAGAAATCTCGGAAAGATAAAAGCTTCATAAGATACAAATTTCTTTGTTTCTCTAAAAAAAATTAGGACTGAAAAACCCAGTAAGTATATCATTAAAGCCAACGGCAGTTCTTGGCTTCCTCAATATTGATACTGAATATTTATATTAAGTTGAAATTCATATTTTATGTCTGACAGTACCTAAAATGAATATACAAGCCTATATTTTATTTGAATATAAAATGCAATAAAACTCATACCCACATACTGGACATAGCATATCTTGTCAAGTTGTGATAAATGGAATCCAATATTTATGTTTTGGAAATTATTTAAATTTTTTGATAATTTTTAACTTCAAATCAACAATAACGAGTACTGAAAACAAATTCGTCCACAAAAAAAAAAAATATCGTCTTCTTATTTATCATCAGAATGTATATAAAACTACAGTGTTTGACTATAGACTAAGCTAAATAACATAACAATAAAATTAATCATGATTGTACATGAAAAGAAAGGAAAACATCTACATACTCATATTACATTCTGACACTACTACTCAACTAGCCATTTCCCTCTATCAAACCTTGAAAATAGAAGGTAAAACAACGATGAACTAGCAGAGTTCATCAAACTGTATTTTTACCAATCTAAATTTTTAAATAATTCAATTGCCAAATATGCAACTGAGTTTAAAACAATTTATATTAAATCATTGTATTGAATAGAATCCTACTCCCAGTCATCCAAAAACTTTTATGGCATTGTAAGAACATAAATAAACAAGTACTTTAATTTGTATATCAGAACATAAAGTAACAACTTTTCTTCAAATTATTATGCCTCACAATGTCAATACTAGAATATAATGTGCATATAGTACTCGAATATGCCTGTAGGCACCATAACATGCATGTAACAACAGAATATGCTCATAAACACTAGAACATGAATCCTTCCAACCACATCAGAACTCTTCATAATCACTAATCATTTTAACTAATTAAGTATAAAATACATTTTATTGTAGTAATTAAACATAAATAAACTCATTCCATAATTTCACATAGTGCAATAATGGTAGGCAATAGAGTATACTAATGTATAAAAATTCAAAATTTCAAAAAATAATCAATTTACTAGGGATTATGCAGAAAACCCATTATTTTAAGGGTTATAGATTATTTTTTAGACAATTAAAAGGCACACATTTTAAAATCCTGTGTGTAAAACTCCCCAAGGAAAATCTAAATGTCCAAAATCATTGTCTTTGTAACATACAAAAAGTTACATGATGAAAATTTTACAGATATTAAGTTATCCCTATTTTTTGCTAACAAAAATATAAATTAAATTAGAAAATTTGTGAGATTTTTGCATTTATGAAAATTAAGATAACAAAAATATCACATACCTTAATCCGAACAACTTTTATAATTGGGTGATCAACTAAAAATGACCCAAAGTGGCACAAATCTCTCCTTTCTCTCTCTAAAATCACTCTCTCACTTGCATTAGCTGCCTTAAGAAAACAGAAAGGGTTCAAATAGTGGATTTGGATATCTAAATATTAAATTTGTCCTAGCACCTTAGTGCAGTGCACACATGACTCTCCCTTCAAGGAGTGATTATTCCGTCAGGTTACCGAATGCATCCGAAAACCAATAACAAAACGCCATGTCACTAAAGTACTCGGTATCGTGCTCGGTACAGGCGCTCGGTACACTCGGTATGCTCGGTATTTTTACCGTATGTAATAAAAATTCCCCTTCAAGGACCTACGAAGCCGCTGAGCCTGCCGCATGACAAAGCGCCAAATTAATTTGCCAAAAATCTTAGAGTGCTGGCGTCGAAGCGTCACCAACCCAAGGCCGCGATGCACCCAAGTAAAATTCAGATTTTTAAAACACGTAAACAAACTCCTATTGCCACTCCAGAACAAATGCATACTCTCACATACAGATAAAATATTCTCAAAAACATGCATAAGGGTATAAATGCCAAAATTTAATAAATTTACCTTTTTCAGATTAAGCCAGAACATGTTGATCTGAACTGGATTTGGAGGTACTGTAATTGTTGTTTCAAAATAGTTTTTTTTTTTTAATTATGAATCATAATGCATCCAAGTGGGGATAGTCAATCCCCCTTCAAGAGAAAGAGCAGAGCTTTTGTGCAAGGATTGAAGAAATTAGCTGTCATTCATAACTCCGCTTATGAAGTATTATTTAGTAATCTTGAAAGATAGAATAAAAGAGCTTGTAGAGAGATATTAATTTGCCTATACAAGACATCAGCAAGTCTCTCTTAACAAATAAAACTAAAGCCTATTAAGAAAGAATTGAGAGATGTGGAGTATTATCACAACTTCACTGATCAAATATAGTGTAACAACCCAAGTTCTTAACGATCGAGATATAGTCCGCTTTAACTTAAAGGTTGCACAGTTTTGTCCCATACGTTTACCTTCCGAGGAGGTCGCCAATCCCTAAAGATTTCTCCGGGATGAGCACATTTAGCTGTGGAGATTTTTAATGAAATTTCAACCATTACGTCAAAAGGCGCCTCGATGTTTAAGAGTTTAGCTTTTCTTACTTAAGATATTTCATAATCTCATACATTTAAGTAATTGACGGCATTGTCAGTATCTTTATCTTAGAATTATCCACCAGACAAGTAGGATTTTGGAGGTGAACACTACAAGTTTAACTGATGACACCTGTCATGTAACACTTTATCCCATACATGGTTCAAGAGGTGGCTCTCATGACGTAGAACATTGTCTTGTATGACACTTAGTTTCTATCTTCCGACTGGTGCATTACTCTGATACCATTTGTAACATCCCAAACTTAATTATCGAGATATTATTCACTTTGACTTAAGGGTCACTGTTTTGTCATGTTGGTGTAACTTCTCATGAAGTCGCCCATCCCAGGGCTTTTTCGGGATGAACACATTTAACTGCAGAGTTTTTTCATAAAATTCTAAAAATTACACCAAAAGGCTCCTTGACATTTAAGATTTTAGCTTGTTTTTATTTAAGGGATTTCACATATAAATAGGTAAACTTAGTACATAAAATATTGGAGCTTGTAAACAAAAAAATACTTTGAAGGAAAAATACTTTGCCAATAAAAGTAGCCACATGCCTCTTTTAAGGTAAGGAATTAGAGCCCTCAAAGGAGGAAATTAGGCATGTTAGATTTCTGCTCACTCATAGGAATATTTATTTTTGAAAAAGAAAGAAAAGATGTTATATATATATTTTTTGTAAATTCAAAAATATTTTTGAGTTTTTTTTTTTGGAAAAATTTTGGTAATTTTTCACTTGTTAAAACTATATATGCAATGATTAAAAATATTTTTTTTAAAGTAAAGTGTGAGAGGTTACTATAGTAGTACATAGTTGCGTCTGTGCACACCTATTTGCATGGTTGTAATAAGCACCTTCAATCTTGTGCCCACAAATGTCTATTCCCCTTCAAAGTATAATGGATTATTTTAACTAGGTCAAATCTTGTGCTTTTTTTTTTTCTCTTGCGGTTGTTTATTTTATTCTTTTAACTTCGATTTTATTGATACACCGATAAAAATAGAAATCTTTATTTTCATTTAGAGTGCTAAGGTCACTACACTCAATTGTATTTTCACCTTCTTCATTAAAAAATTTAGCAAAATATCTCATTATGGAGTGTAATTTTAGTAGAAATAGACCTAATGAAGGGATTATGATTTTGGGCGATCAAGTCATTAATAAGAGTACATTTTTTAGATATCTTGGATCTGTTGTCCCGAGTGATGGTGAAATAGATGGGGATATTATCAATAGAATTCAAGTTGAATGTTTGAAGTGGAGGAATGCATCGGGCTTGTTGTGTGATAAAAAAGTATCCCTCAAACTTAAGGGAAAATTCTATAAGATGGTGGTGAGGCTTGCAATGCTTTATGGTGCTGAATGTTGGCCATTAAAAGAGAAGCATAATATCAAGTTAAGTGTGATAGAGATGAGGATGCTCAAGTGGACGAGTTTTACCCTTAGAGATATGATACGAAATGAGCATATACGTGAAAAGGTTGGAGTGGCTTCAGTAGAATATAAGATTAGAGATAGTCTCCTTAGATGATTTAATATAAATTAAACGGTAGCCTTCCGATGACCCGGTTAGGAAAGTAGGTATTAGATTTGACTTATATTAAGAAAAGTAGAGGTAGACCTAAAAAGACTTGGTTAGAAAATATTAGAAATGATCTTTCTCTATTAGATTTAAACAAGAATTTGACTTTTAATATGATACAATGAAGAAAAAAGATTCATGTAGCCGATCTCACGCAGTAGGATAAAGACTTGCTGTTGTTGTTGGCAATTGTGGTGGTATTTATTTTATTCTCTCTTTTTATTTATATATGTACTTGATTTTCATGCAAAATTAATACGAAAAGCTTTCTTTTTATCGACAAAAATTTTTTGCTCGCAATACATCTTGAAAACACTCCTTGAATTTTGTTTTAGTATGTAGCTCATTGATATCTTATATTTTTTTCTTTATTTATATTGCTCGTTAATTTTAGATTATATTAAATATATATATATATATATATATATATATAGTTTAGATATTAAAATATTAACAAATAAATATAAAAAGATGTTGGATATAGAATGCATGAAATATTTGATGGTATGCATGTATGTAGCGTAACCTGTCGAACCCAAAGCCTTTCTTTTCCTACGATCCTCTAATAAAAAACCCGCTCAAAAACCCTAGCGAACATCTTCGAGCTCTCTTCCGTTACCGCCGGCCTCGGCGATCTCCGGTGTTCTTCTCCTTTTACTACTTGATTCTATAACGTCTCTTTAAACGAGGCGGATTAACTCCACTCAACCCAATCGCCTTCGCCTATCCTATTATCCACCCATAGAGTGACAGGAAGAAAGAGATGTCGTCAGAGGAGGAAACAACTAAGCTATTCCGCGTCTGGAAGACGACTCTGGAGATGCTTAGGGACCGCGGTTTCCTCGTCCTTGATTCGGAGATCAACATGAGCATGCGTGAATTCCTTGATAGGTTCGGCGAGTATTTCAAGCGGGAGAATCTCGACATGTTCAAGACCAAGAAAGATGACCCAAACGATCGGGTACTCGTTGCTTGCTCAACGTTTATTTACTTTTATTTTTATTTTTGTTTTTTTATGAAAATTTAGGGCAGGATTGAAGGGTAATGATGCTTGATTGGTGGAAGAATGAGGAAACATATAATAGCAGCGCAGAAGCTTAATTTTGATAATATATTTATTTTTTAAGATTAGTATTCAACTTCACCACTTAATTACGTTCTGAAAAAATAATTCTTTGAGGGCGCTTGATTATGAACCTTTGTTTTGTTATTGAAAAAAAGAATTGTAGAAATGTGAGTTTATTGCTGACTAAAGTTCTAAGACGAGCTCTACTTCTGAGAAAGCATCTTCCCCATTTGATTTGACGCATAGCTTAATCAGCGATTTGTAAATCAAGAAAAAAATGAGAATAGTTAGGGGAGGGATGAAGTGGGCTTAGGTGGGGAGGACTTGAGAAGAATAATTCCTCTCTAGAGGTACAGGTTATGAATGAATGATGTTAGAATGTAACTTTTTATCATGAATTCTTAACATTGCTGCATCGTATTAGGATCACTATAGTGTGTTTTGAAACAGGGCTACAGACAATATTGTATTATAATCACAGCCATTTCAGTAAGCTAGGTGCATAGCATATTATTAGATTAGGTTTCCGGTTCCTATAAAACAATAACAAGAATATTAAGCCTTTATCCCACCCCATCGAATACATGTATCATTTTTTCTCTATTGTGTCCTATTAAGAGTCAAATTCTCATTTAAATCTAATAAGAAAATGTCATTTCTAATACTTCCTAACCAAATATTTTTAAGCCTATAACTACCTTTTTTTAATATAGGTAGGATTTAATACATATAGTCTCCTAACCGGGTCATCGGAAGTAGAGGTGTCAATATTTGACATGACCCGAAAACTCGACTCGAACCCGACCCGAAAATTTCGGGTTAGGGTCAACCCGAACCCGAAACGGGTTGGGTTCGGGTTCAGTATTTCGACCCGTTTTAAAAATCGGGTCGGGTTCGGTTTAACCCTTTGACCTGAAATTGACCCGATTTTGACCCGGCAACCCGAGATTAACCCGATTTTGACCCATTTTTTTACCCGAAAAGAGGATATTGACCCGTTTTGACCCGAAAATTAGCCATTTTTTGTTGGGAACGGGTCATTCGGGTCGGACTCGAAGCGGGTCGGTTCGGGTCTAGAAAACCGACCAGTTTTTAAAAATGTGTCGGGTTCGGGTTGACCCGAATAGTGCCGGGTCAGTTTCGGGTTCGACCCAAACCCGACCCGTGACCTGAAATTGACACCCCTAATCGGAAGGCCAACGTTTTATGTGACCAAACCATCTAAGGCGACTCTCTCTAATCTTATCTGACATTTGAGCTACTACAACCTTTTCACGTATATATTCATTTCACATTGTCTCTGAGCATAAAACTGCTCATCTACCTGAGCATCCTCATCTCTGCTACACTTAATTTAATGCTTATTTTTTAATGAATAACATTCTTCCCATAAAGCATGTCAGGTCTCACCACCATTTTATAAAAATTTTCTTTAAGTTTGAGGGATAGTTTTCTATCATACAACATGCCTGATGCATTCATCCACTTCAACTTTCCAACTTGAATTCCACTAATAATATCCCCATCTATTTCACCATCCATTTGAATAATAAACTCGCGATATCTAAAATGTCCATTCTTTTTATTGACTTGATCTCCCAATGTCATTGTCCCACCACTAAATCTAGTATTTGCTAAAATAACACTCCATGTATTCTATTAGATCTACTCAAATGAAAACCTTTAGACTATTACATAATTCAAGTTTTTCTTTAACTCTCTCTTTAGTTTTACCAACAAGAAGAATTTCATAATGAAAAAGCATACACCAGGTTATATCCTCTTGTAAATGCCTAGTAAGAACATCCATGACTAGAGCTAAAAAATATGGCTTAAAGCTGATCGTCAATATTATCCAACTGAAACAGGAAAATATTTTGCCAAACCACCTTGTGTTTGAAGACAAGTAACAACTTTTATATGCATATCCTTAATGACTTGAATATAAGCATCATTAACTCATTTCTTTTCTAGAACTCTCCAAAGCACTTCTCTTGAAACTTTATTATATGTTTTCTCTAAATTAATAAATATCACATGTAGATTATCCTTATTGTCTCTATACTTCTTCATCAAATCTCTCAACAAATCTATAGTTTGCATAGTAGACCTACACAACATGAATGCAAATTGATTTTGAGAAACATTAGTATCACGAAGTAACCCATGCTCTTTATGGTTCATATATTGGAAAGTTCACATGTGAATATGATTCTAAAGTTTTCTTGTTGGTCACATCCTCAATTACTAAAAATTACTTTTTATGAGAGGTTTGGTCTTTATGGTGGTTGGCACTTCAGAGATGTCTTATTTTATATTTTGCTTGAATGAGGAAAGAGCCAATGTATTTGGGTTTTCTTCTTGCTTTGACAATTGTATTTCTACCTCATTTTTTATTACAATAAATTGTCAAATTAAACTCTTAGCAGGATAAAATGGAGAAAAAAGGATTCATGTAGTCGACCCCACAATGGGATAAAGGCTTGATATTGTTGTTGTATATTGTATATTGTCAAATTAAAAGTTTCTGGCCTATATTATATAATGAATGGAATTTTCTCATTGCTCAGTAGGGTTGGGCGCATCAAATTACATGGAAGCCTGATTTTTCCGATACTACATTGCTGAGCAAGTGCATGATCCTTCAAAGTAGATGTTTAGCATTCTATATTATATTTAAAAAAGTTTCTTGGCTGTTGTAAATGAACTGAGTTATAAAATTTTGATAAGATTGTCTTTATTTTCTTATTAAATTTGACACGTAATTGAGCTTAATTAATTATATGTAAGGTGCTAACTATTTTAAAAGATAATTTTTTTATTGAACATATATGTTCTTCACAGTTAGTTATTAGTAAAAAATTACAAAAAAAAAAGAGAAAGTTCTTCACAGTTGTGTCAAAATTGGCATGATTTACTTCCATGTTTAAAATTGTCAATATGGTAGTCATATAATACTAATGTTTTGGGTGTTAGATAGGTAAATAGCATGAAATAAAGTGGTATGTATGTAAAACCCCCTAGATTTAAATGAGAATTTGACTTTTTACAGGACACAATGGAGAAAAAAAATTCATGTAGCTGATCCCACGCAGTGATGTAAATGCTTGTTGTTGTTATTGTGGTTGTCTTAATTCAATTGATGGTTTCCTTAAACATTTGTTATTTTTTTTTTACTTTTATTAGTTTCTATACTTTTGCCTGTTCCTAATGCTCAAATTGGTGGGAGGTGTACATCATTCTATGAATGAATTGAAAGCATCACGCATTTAATTTGAAATTATTAACATATTAAAAAATGTTATTTAATTTTCTGTAACAAGTTCAAACCGTTTATCAGATTTTTGATTTATTGACTTGGAACAATTGCCTGAAACTGGCCACTTCCGGTAGAGCTCTTTTCGGTATAATTCACAAGTCTTCTATATGAAGAAAACTTGTATTGGGAACCCAATTTTCAATTGGAATTCTTCATATTTGTGTTCAGTTATTCTGTTAATTTTTTAATTATGTATGAATAATTATTCCTTCTTGCAGATATTTGTTTTCTTTCCAAATGAACCAAAGCTAACTATCAAAGTTGCAAAAAGATATGCTGAACGGATGAGAGTAGAGCAGATATTAAGAGGAATAATAGTTGCCAAAGATGCTCCAACTCCAATTGCAAAAGGTGCAATTGAAGATCTATCTCATAAATATTATATTGAGGTTTTCATGGTGAGGCTTTTTTTTTTAATTTTTTTTATTTACTTATTTCTGTTTCGAGTCCACCCTTTCAAAGCATCAACTATTTTGAGCATTTTTAATACATTTCAAAACTACTTGCAGGATGCTGAGTTGCTGGTCAATGTTAACAACCATATGCTTGTTCCAAAGCATGTGGTGCTTAGCAATGAGGAAAAGAAGGAACTGTTGAAACGTTATACTGTCAAAGAAACTCAGGTAAGTTCTTTGGTGATATAGATAAATGCAAATAAAAGAAGAATGCATGTCCAGTTTATTTGTTTAGAGTCGTGTCCGAATGGTTGGGAGTTTTTTTTATCTCTTCCATAGCTCTTCGAGTGCACTGACTTGCACTAACTTCGCTAACATTTGAACTTCGGTTCTAAAAAATGTCCAGGCTTTTGGGTTTTGTAGTAGAACATTTTTGGCCTCCTGTTCGTTGGGACAGGTGAGCACCGAATTGGTATTTGTTCCAATTTAGGCTTCAATTGGGACGACTTTTTTATTGCTTCTTAAAACAAAATTTTAGCACAAAAAAATTTTCCATCCACTCAGCCACCCCTCTATTTGCCTTCCTATTTAGTATAGTCACCTTTCCCTTTGGAATGCCTCATCTACAATCTCTGCGCATGCATTGCATTTCCTAAGGAGCCAAAAAATTGTTGCTAATCTCCTGGTCTGTAACTTGAATGTTTTCTATGTTCCTTTTCTCTGTCAATTAGATCTGCGATTTGCAACTTTCTCTAAGCATTAAGAAGCACTGGATCCTAACTATGAGTGGATTGATACTGTTTTGCAGCTTCCAAAAATGCTGTTCACTGATCCAATTGCAAAATATCTTGGCATTCGGCGAGGCCAGGTTGTGAAGATTACCCGAGACAGTGAGACAGCCGGGAAATATATCACCTATCGTTATGTTATTTGATTCATGGGCTGCGTGGGGTAATGCTTTGTTGACTGTAATCAAATGATGTTTATTGCTTGCAGCGGTTATTATATATATGCTAAGAACTACTTTTACCAAGTGTATTGTAGCCAAGATGCTTACTAAATTCACAGTTTTTGTTGTGTGTAACATCATCTATTAATATGGTTCCCCTATATTGATCTGTGCTAACATTACTCAATTTTATGATAAAAAAGTAAACCAGTTCTATCACAATTAAGAAATGTAAGATTCTAAATCTTCTTAAAAAGAAAATTGAAGGTTCTAAAAGAAAGTGTAGCAAGATGCTACCATTTATATTGTGGGCCTCTAAACCATGTCATCTTCACTAATTGGTAAAAATCCTTTAATCCCTTCTCATGGAACCAAGGCATTTATACCTATTGAGTGTAATTTGCACAAATTAAGGAAAGTAGATGCAACTTCTTATTGATAATATTGAGAAAGATTACTTTGACTTTAAAAGATTTTATACCATCAAATAACAAGTCATAGCTAAGACTTTAAAAATCTCAAATTTGTATTGATAAGGAAGTGCTACCAACTTAGAGTATTATTGATTTGAAAAAATTATAGCATTAAAAAGATGAAAGTCTCATTTAGAAAAAAATTATTGCAAATTTACAAATTTCATATCAAATATACAATATTTAATATTTGAGTATTTATTTATTTTTTTTTCATTTTAGAAATATGTGCAATTACAAATAAAATATTGAAATTTTAAATACAAGTCATGACAAAGTACACTTGGGGAAATTACTCTAATGAGTGTAACACTTGTATTTAAGAAGTTTCATACATTACATTAGTTGAGCTTGCTCCTTATATTAAAAAAAAATAGCTAACATGACAGCTTGAATGTTATAGTAATGATCTCTAATCCTAGAAACTTAGCTCAGAAGGGCTATCAAGTCAACAACTCAAAGCAGTTAGAGAAATATTAGTACATTCAATCTTTTGCATTAAATTGACCAAAATTCAAGTAAATAAATTTGAGATATTAGTGACTTCAATCTAAAATAGAGAAACTTATTTCATAATTGCATACTCAAATAGTTAAGCAAAGGACTAACTAAAATTTCGTTTGGAACGATTTTCTTACTATTTTATAAAGTAGCTTTTTAGTACAGTATTAAAATATTTGTACAAAAAAATTACTTTAAAAAGCAGTAACAAAGCCGTCCCAAATGAAGCCTAACTCCTACAAACTATTAAAGTGATCAAAACTTTGCGGCTGCATCTAAGAGTAGGAGACTGTCCATTACAAGTGACCTTGAACCTAATAAAGTTAGACAACTTATACTTGATGAAATAGCCATCCTAACACTTTACTTAAAACATGTGCTTCCTTTATGGATAAAACAATATGATGATCCATTATTGATAATATTATTCAACAAAAGTCTATTATTCACTCCAAGAATTTATTTATATTTAGTCAATGACATTTAGCAAATTGACAGAGTCTCATAATTTGTGATTATTTACAAAGGCAATTCGCTAATATTTCTCCCTTATTTTATACTTCTTACATTTGATATTCTTGAAATTTTAAAGGTGCATTCACAAGCATCCAACTTAGCTCTAAATGCTAACTTAATAGTAGAAGTTAAACCCTATGACTTAGACTCCGCTTTCCCGAGAAGATTCATGATGAGATAAAGAGTTCTATTCAAATCAACGAGTTTTAAAAATTGCTAAGACACAAAGATGAAAAATTTCAAATGCTAGGTGAGACAAATTTAATAGGTGTTGACTTGTGCTAAAAGTCAAACCACATGATAAAAAGTTATTTTGCCTTATAAGTTTATTGAAAGTAAAGCTTGAGTTGCTCCAAAGTTGGTTGATTATATAAATTTTTTAATGACTTGTTACTATTGATATTTTTTGGCAATTGTTCTTTTGATATTGAATGCTGGATTCCAACAAATTTTTTTTGCGTCCACTATCATAAATAACATTGACACCGACATTGCCTCTAAGAAATAAAATAAACTGTAAATAATATTTCTGTCTAATACTAACACTATTGCCAATATTATAAGATAGCAAAGCTTATAATAGTGAAAACAAAATATAACAGGGAATAGCAAAGCTTTAGGAATGAGTCTTCTTTGGGAGCAAGTGAAGCAAATCATGATGGAAGCAAAAAAATATAACAGGGAAAACAAAAAAAAATAACTTTTATGTTCTTTAAATACTTCACGGGCAAACGAAAACATAGAGCCTAAAATATCTCTTTTGCTTCTTCATCGAAAATATATGATCATAGGAAACACAAGCAATTTTTAAAACAGTCCGAAATAAGAAAAATAAAGTAAAATAAAACAACTAAATTCAAGTGTCGCGTTGCTTGGTTTGAAAAAAAAAAATCCAACAGATTCAAATGCAAAGATTAATAGATAGCAGCCACGGCGGCGGGCATTCCTGCTCTTCTGCGACGCAGGAGCAGATCACTTGAGATGGATTTGATGGATAAGTTGTTGGGGTTTGTTGATGTGTGCTACCATAGGAGGTGGCGGAGGAGGTAGCGAAGCCAGTGGCATCGACTCGCAGCGATTTGGCTCGAAGAGGAGAGTAGCTGAACTTCATAACTTGTCGGAAAAAGGTTGTAGATTTGTTGAATGGTTTCCCTGTTTCTGGCTTTTCTTTGTTAAAATCCCAACTAGAACTGTTTTAGTTTTTTATTAGAGCTTTAAGGACTCATTTGGTTGGTTGCAAAATACAAAATAAGGTTTAGAAAGTCATGTTTTTTTTTTTTTTTTTTGCTTTCAATCATTCTGAGAGACAAACAAAAATCCTCACTTTTGAGGAATTAAAATAAAATGTATAGTTTTTTAAAAAATTGCTTTCTCACATGAAGAAATCACAAATCTTATATTTAACATTGTAAATTGTAAGTTTTTACTATCTTATATTTAATATTATACATATTTGAATAATAATTGAAAACCCAAATTCTAGCTTAGCCCCATGCGTCTACTAGCTGTGGTGCGGCGGGCGCAGGAGCAATCTCTGGCGATCCGCGCTGCCTATATATCCTGGATACCGCAGCAGCAGCAGCAAGTTCGATGGGCAAGGGCGGGCTTCCCGCGCGGCCGTCCTCGGCCTCCCAAAGCTGGCGTCGTAGTTGGAGAGGGGAAGTCAGACTGGTGGGTAGTCGACGGCGAGATGCACGAGATCGGTGATCACGTTCCCCACCGAGAGCGCTTTGTTATTCCTAGAGATAATATTCCCAATCGCCGCCGCAAGCAGATGCGCGAGCAGTTCATGCGCCGCACACGCCTCGTCCTCAAAGAGTCGGTTTGTATCTTATCCTCCCTATAACGCTATTCCGGTTATCCAAAACCCTTGATTGAAAATGTAACGCGAGTGAGTGAGGATATGTATGTTTTGAAGAAATTTAGGCGAAAATTGTTTAGAAGCAAAATTTGCCCTCTATAGATAATTTTAGGTAGTATGAGGACACCGTCAAAGCATAGGTTTTATCGAATGCTGGATACCGATTAGCCATTTATGTCTTTCATGAAGGAAGTTAAGAACAGTGATAGGGTAAAATGGCATCCTAGAACTTGTTATGGGAGCGATACGTCTTGCACAAACTCAACATACTCTTTCATTTAACATGTTATATACATGATTGTAGAATGTAGGAGGAGGAGCAGGCTAACATTATATTTGTTTACACCATTTAGCACAGAGCATCGCATCTGATGTGGAAATTATGTTAAAGTGAGTATGAAGAATACTTCTATTATTCAAGTGTTTCCAGAAATTATAAGAAAGCTAAGGGAATTGCACATGAATATTTACCGTTTCTTATGTATATTTATTTTCTGTTAATTTGATTTTAGTGAAATTTTTTGTTATCATGCACATTTTTTTGGCCCACGTTGTAATTCCTAAAGTATTTGGAAAGGCATGAATTGACTTATGCAACCTGCTTCTGTTGTTTATTTGGTAAGACTGAGGGAGACTTCACTTTTAGTTTTGGAAATGTTTGTTGAACGTTATTAAAAATTGCGGGAAATAACTATGTTCAAAATCTATTTGATATGCTTGTTAAGTGATTTCATTCCATGCTCCTCCTATAGTAAATGCAAAACAAACTAGCCTGCTTAATGTGTGAGGTTAGTGAACTCATGGATTTTTGAAGCTATTCATTCTCTACCATTTAATGGTGTCATCTAAGATTTAGCACTCAGGAGTTTGCATTGAAGAACTCACTATTGTTTTTGGTTTGTACAACAAACTATTACCTTGTACTTCATCTGTGCCATTATCTATATGAAATGATTGAGTGCCTTTTCTCTTGATTGATACTCAAAGAATAGGCTTCTTGGTGTATTTCTGACACCTTACGTTTGGAAATGCTTGTCGATTCCTAACCTGGTAACTGATGAGAGGCACAAAGATCAGTGGCTTGTCATATTGACCTGGGTAATCAATATGCAGGCAAATGAGTGTCCAATCATCTATTTATTAAGCTTTACTAGTTTGTGTCATGTATATGCTTCTTTGTTCAATTATCTTTTATGCTTAATGTTTAGCAGTCATTTTACTCTTATGCCATATGGGCATCCTATTGTTCGATAGTTGAAGTCAGCTAAAACAAATTTTTTTATTTTCATTTATTGGTAGGAGCACGAACCTTGGTGTAAAAGGTACATGGAACTATATAATGAGCTTAGAGAGAATTGGGAAAGACTGTACTGGGACGAAGGTTACTCAAAAAAGGTAGCTGAGGATCATGCCAATTATGAATCTTCTGAAGATGAAGATTCAGACTTTTCACCTTATAGGTATGCTTGAGATAAATAATAATTGCTTTAGTAAATTCCTAACTATTTCTCTTGGAAAATGTATGTGTTGTATCTCAACAATGATGACTTGAGCAAATTGATCCCCCATTGTTGTAATTTATAATAAGTGAAGGTTATAATTATGTCTGGAATGGAAAAATCGATTACCAGAGAAGATCATTTTTCTAAATTATTATTTTGTAATGTTGTCTTCCCTTAAACAATGATTATCCTTCAATTTTTAATATAAATATTTGTGGTGTTTAACTATTCTTTCTTAATCTATTTTACACAATTCAAAGTTTGTACTCATTGTGATAAAGACAACTTTGTTGTGTTTTTGATATTTTACTTTTCACTGAACTTGTTGTGAGGTTTGGATAGTTATGCATTTTTCATTTTCAGTCTGTAACTTGGACTATATGTATCTGTATTGATTTGAGGAGAAGTGCCCAAATTGGAGCTTATCTAAGAATGCAATGTTTGGCAGGCAGTTGTCGAACGCACTTTGTTCCTCCTGAAAATATTGTACATTCAAATGGAATGTACTATACATTCCAGTATACGATATATGAAATCAGGTGTCATAGCTGGAAAATGCATTTGTTTGCTTTAGTAAATGCTACTAAACGTGCAGTATGTTGATCTTGACATGCCATACGTTTAGGCATGAATGTATGACATGTCACCTGAAAAAAATATTATATGATGTTTCATCATACTCATTGTACAATCCCATAGGCCATCTACCTAGATTTTTAGTGTTTTTTAGAGTCCATTGCTGGCTATGCCCTAATATGTAAGTGATACCTTTTATTTATTCATTTCTATACTTGTTAGATATTTATCTTGATAGCTTAAATTCTATTTTCATCGTCGTGAAGATCTTATTCCAAGTGTAAAGCTTGAAGAGTACGAATAGAATCACACATTACTTATTTTGTTTATTCACTTATATTTTATGTAATCTATTTTCTCATCTTCATATCTTTTTATCTGTTTTACCCTCTTTGTGTGTGTTATTGATTTGTTCTTTGCTTTTATTAGTCTTGTTAGTTGTTTAGATTTAGTTTGGCTCAATCTAGACCACTAAACAAATAGTTTTCGAATAAAATTGGAATTCTGGTGGGGCTAGAATCGTTTTATTTTTTTTAATTCATTATGAATGTGAGTTGGGCTAGCTTCAAAGCCCCAAAATTTTCTAGTGTCTAACAAGACAGGGAGAAGTTAGGTTCAATAAACATATTGATGACTTTTTAAGTTATTTAGATGAAAGAGAAAATGGGTTTGGCATGCAACTACGTAAATGAGGGTGGGGAAGAGGATTGAGGTGAGGGTAGTTGAGAGCTTCTCAGATAATTTATTGTTTTGATCTAGGCTTTTCAAACGATTCAAATCAAACTTTTTTCAATCTAGACCATTTACATGCATAATTTGTTGTTTTGGCATGTTTTTAAATTATGAGTTGTTTAGATTAGGGGTGTAAGTGAGTCTCGCCGTCTCGCAAGTTGACTCATTTATGGGCTCATGAGTCAAGCTTATTGAGCTCACGAGTCGAGCTCGAGTTCGAGCTTGATGAGGCTCGACTCGCGAGCCAGTTCGAATCAATATTAATATTTTTAAATAATTTTTATTTTATTTATTAAATGTGAATATTATTAAAAAAGTAATAAAAAATTTTTAATCCCGCCTAAAGGCAACTAATTTCCACTCACATGATAGTATCTAAGCTTGGTGAGCGCCCTACACTGGGGGCAGACAAGGCAAACAAGGAAATGAAATGAAGTAAAGCCTGGGGCGGGCGAAAGAAAGAACTTCAAATCCACCCAATCTCTTAACACCAACTCAATCTCAATCAATGGACGCACAACGATATGCTTGATTGATCATACTACATAGAAAGAATACAGCTTGCTCGTCGCACACTTATTCTATTCTAAAACAAAAATCTACTAAATTTGAATCAAATCCCACTCGAATTCATGACTCGATCGGACTACGGAACTACGGGACTCGAACGGATAACGCAGAGGCAGTTGACTCATTCGGTCGCAGAAGGCGGCCTGGACCGCCGAAGCTCGCGGGCCAGCTCAAGCTCGTTTACAGTGGAACGAGCTCGAGTTCGAGCCGCCTTTCTGACTGACGAGCCAAGCTCGATAGTGTCATTACTCACTCGATTTGACTCATTTACACCCCTAATTTAGATAGAGGGAAAATGGTGTTGGCATGCAACTACATAAAGATGATTGAAAAGATAATTGAGGTGATGGGGTGGAGAGCTTCTTGAATAATTTACTATTATGATCTAGACAACACAAAACATCCGCATCCACATATTTAAACTTTAATTAAAATTTCATATTTATAGGCATCCATTCATTAAATAGTTGAAAAATATGGTTTAATAGTTTAAGTTGCTACTATATTTAAACTATCATGTATATGCTTGTGCTAAAAAAATAATTATGTAAGGATGCATTTCTTTCCAATTCTCTCTATACTTGTGTGTGGTGTTTGCATTCACTTGGTTTAAATTGATTGGGTTGACTTCGATCCCCAACTTGGCCCAACATTTGATAGTCGATTGGGTAACATGTCAATCTTCCAAGTGATTCTTGCCTTTGTCCAAATATGAAATGTGTATGTATATAGGTTAGATTGGATCATGACCCCATTCATGGACATGGCTACCTCATACGAGTGATTGGTGATTGTCAACATGCCCACAATGATTATCTATATCAAGCAATGCTTTCAAGGAACTACAAGGAGTGGACGACGTTATCCTTTTTTTATTCTAATTCTACTTGGGTTAAATTTCTTCACCCTTTCAATCATCTAATTCTTCATTTTTCTATATTTGTATCTTAAGTATGTCACTGTTTGTTTTGCTTATAGTTTCGCCCATGTGTTTGCCTGTATTTTAGATTTTTGAGTTTGCATGCATTCTATGGAAAATTCTTACAAATCTTAGCTCAACATCAAAATTTTCTATCATTGTTTTACATCCCTTATAATCTCCAGGGTGTAATTTTCACCTTGTTCAATATTTTCTGCCTCACTAATATATAGGTACTCTTTCTTTGTTAGTCATTATGAATGGTCTTGATGGTTATGCCTATTCGACCTGCTCACATCTTCTATTTCTCATGGGAGATACGAGCTAGGATTTACAATTTAATATGCATATCTGATTTATTTAATGTTATGCTTGCAGGAGGCGGCGACCTTTTGCAGAAATGAATAAGGTACACATGTTTTTCAACTGAAGTAAAACCATGAGATTTTTCTTTTTGGTTGGTGTTTACTATCAATTTATTTTAATTGATATTTTCATCATTTATTGTTTTTGCGCTTCTGCCACAAAGACGTCTATTCAGTGATGCCTTATGTGGTAACTATAATGGAAAACAGCAAATCTGTTTTGTTTGGATTATTTGTTTTGATCAATTTGAGATCTTGTTTAAGTCTCAAAAACCTGGTTATGATTTGGTTAGCCATAGTAAGTAGTTCGTGTTGCTAACAATATATCTTATACGTGATATTCACAATTTGGTAATATTTTAAGATAAATTTTTATTCTGTTTCAAATAACTACTACATTTGCATCTTTAAGCAACTTCCCTTATTGACAATTATCTTTGTTCCCAATTATTTTCAAGCTATACATTTTCTGTTGCATACATCTCAGATGTACATCTCCGCATGTTATATCATTGGGCAACACTACCAATTGATTGCATCATTGTTATAAATTTATCTTAATTCTCATATAAGTTTTCCTCCTGCTGCAAATACTATAGTGTCAGGTTAAGTTACCTTTGAAAGTGCAAATAAGCTTGAAGTTAGCTGATGACTTCAAAAGATAAGTTTTACTGTCTAACTTGAGCTCGTTTTCACTTGTTCTAGGTATAGAACATTTCCACCACCCTAGCGTGATTTTATGGATAAAAGGAATTATGATGTAGAACGGGTAGGAGGATTGAATCTTTCAGGACCCGCCATTCATGGATGCTTGAAGGTAGAATCTCCTAGGCTCTTGAGGCACTTCTCGAATAGTAGCAAAGAGAAAGAAGATTCTCTTTCAAATGGAGAAAGAATAACTCCTACATTCCCTTTTCAAAATTCTGAGAATAAATTCAGATTTTGGAGTCACCATCTAAGAGAAATCTCAGGATTCTGGGCTTAGGAGCAAGGGGAATTGGAAGGAGCATTCAAGCCTTGATTCCAGCAAGGTGTTGAGTGGGAGAGAGGGAGAGACAACCCAAGAAAAAGAGCATGGGGGAGTTCGGCCAGCAGCAGTGAGGATAGGATAGGGAATATGAGAGGGAGGGGTGAGGCGGGCGACAGGGAAAAGGGGGCTGGCGGAATTGAACAGGATTGAGGCTCTTGATTCCTAAATCCAATATGTAGTTTTAGGAAATAAATTAGAGCCTAGGGAAGAAAGAAAATTTCGGCTAGGCTGAAATTAGGTGGAATTGAAATTGTTTCCTTAAAGCAAGGATGAGGATTAGGAAACAATTAATGATTTAAGCCAATTGGAGATGGGGGCCGGCGGTATCCATAGGGAAAGAGGGGTTTAATGAATTTGATTGGGGTTGCTTGATTTGGGTTTAGAATTTAGGAAAGAAATAATTAAGTCCTCTTTGAATTTGAAATTCAAATAGGATTTAAAATGGAAACTTTCCAAAAATAGACGGCAAATTAGGAAAACTTTTCAATTGTCAAATTTCATGATTTGAATTTGAAAGCTACCCAAGATTTGCTCACCCAAATTCAAATTGATTTAAATTAAATGTTTCCCTAATTTAGGCGAACTAAATTAGGAAATAAATTTTGAATTTCAAATTTAGATAATTTGAATTTCAAATTAAGTCCAAATGTCATTCATCCCAAATTAGGAAACTCAAGAAGGAAGAGGGAAAGGTGAGGCCGGCGGTTAGGGAGCCATGGCCGGCGGTTTTGGACGGGTGTGGTTGGTGGTGGGGATGGCCGGAAGGAGGGGAACGGTGAAGAGGATGAAGATAAAGACTAAGATATGACTACGGGGAGCAATAAGAAGGAACAAACACAAAAACAAAAGATAGAAGATAAAAACCGCGAGCCTTGGACTCTTCCGAAGACTGATGGGTGATGCTTTGCCCTTCTCCAAGAGACATCAATTCACGAGCCCGGACCCATCCTGCGGCTGGTGAAAACTCCGATTACTTCCCATAGGAATCTCACTATCGTCCTCTCAAAAGAACACAAGTGTTGAACACAAATTTTTTTAATATCAATAATCTTTCCCTATTACAATAGCTTAAGACCCTATATATAGGCCACAACATAAGAAAATTCAAAATACAAAATTGCCCCTTGGGCCACAATACTCATATAAACCAACCTAGGGGTAAAACAGGAAATACATCAAATAAAAACTAAAATTCAGAAAAATAACTCATAATTGAAGATTTAAATTGTAGCCGTCGATTTACGACGCCTCCTGTGATAGATGCGCCAAATCTTCGTACCGATGTCCGCATCAAATTAGTTATATTGGCGCTCTTTTGAATTGCGATCAATCACTATATGACATCGCTGCTGCTATTTCAACTGCTAATCAATGGCGGAATTGATGATACTAGCATTATTTTTAAACAAAAGAGGGAAGGAATAATATGCTTTAGACCTTAAGTTACTGGCTTGTTTTTCAAGAAACTAGTCAAGTAGAATTTATATCATTTTTTAATTCTTTCTTTTTAATTTGTATTTATTTTTTATTTTTAACTAAAAGCCTGCCCCATCAAGGGTGATAAGGGGAAAGAAAAGCCAATTGTTACTTTCCGGAAAAGTTATAAAAATATGTTGTATGTGCAATATTTTGGGTGAAGGAGAGAGGTGTGTGTGAGGGGGATGCTGGTCTGCTTCTTTCTTCTATCTTCTTGATGAACAAATTTGAATATGATCACCAGTGGATCTGATGAGTTTCCGTGCTTGGATAGTTATCCAAAGACTGTGAGGTTGATGCTTAAGTTTATCAAATTTAGACTTATAAAATTTTTTGGAGGAAGAAGCCAGATGTCTGTTCGCTATTCTGTCTGGCTGTGTCATATAAACATCATTGTGCTTAATAAGTTATTGAATAAGAAGATTGACTTACTATGCTTTCAAATGGCTTGGAAGAAGGTTGAAATCATTTTTTAATAAAATGTAGAAAGTAAGCATAACTAACTTCCCTATTTGTGACGGTGGGTCATGCCCGGTGCCGTCCTTTGCATTGCTGTATCACACGTCGGAAATGTTTTGGTACATGAAAGAGAATGGTTTTCCTGCACGCTTACCCCGAAAAAGGGGCTACTCGTGGGTGCTTGAAAATGTGGGTGCTGTGCTAGTGTCTCAGTTGTAGTAGTGCACCTGGACGGATTCTTAACTTTTCTGTAGGTTATCTTGCCTAAGATTTTGCATCTTCATTTGATTGTACTGGAGTGATGTCAACCTTCATGTGAAAATAAAATGCCTTTTGTTTGTAGCAAGTTTAGCTCTGAATCTTTATACTTAAAGAAATATTATTCTTCTTGCAAAATTTTTAAGCATAATTGATGTAATATATACTTCCTGAAATAAACTTTTTATTCCTTTTTTTATAAATTCATTTATACCTTTTTTTTTTTTTTCAATTCATAAGGTTTCTAATGCTTTATGAGGTTAATGTGTTCATGTATTTTTATATTATTTTATGTTTAAAGTTAATGGTCACCATTTCGAGATTTTTACTCTCAACTTGGAAACAGTGTCCTAATCAAGACAGTATTGTTCTTTTTGGGCTTTAGATTAGTTTTAAAAAATCATGTGCTTTCTTATGTATAAATGCGTAATATGAATTGACTATTTTTTCTTTGCTAATGACTACAGGATCAGAGTTTTGGTGGACCTAGATCTTCTGATACATGGGAGAATGTCAGACAAATTCGTGACAAATTTGAATATGACAGAGAGAGAAGAATGAGGGAGAAAGGTTAGCACTCTCCATTCAATTTACTGGCCTATTAATATCCTTCTTAAAATTTTAAATAATAAATTCTAGTTTGTTAGATCCCAAAGACCATGGGAATCAAATTGAAGATCGTTTCATTCATCCATATTCTTTTCTATTTGGAAGCACCATCCTTGTCAGTCACTGGCTTCAACCTCTGTTTAATTATTGGCACCTTTTTAACCTCCCCAATCAAATCCACCTTACACAAGTGGAGTTTGAAGTTAATTCTCCTCTCCCATTTCCCTACTACCTTTTCCTTTTCTATATAGCGCTCTTCCTTTTTTAATCTTTACTCTTGCTGAGCCAAGAAGGAGCAGCATAAGGAAGCGTCTCGTTCATCTTTTTTCTCCTTCTACACCTGCCAATTGTATCGTTCATTTTCTAAGTCATTTCCTCACTTCCATCTTCCTCTTTTATTTGAGGCAAGTTAGATCCATCAGTGATGTTTCTGGTGTTGAAGACTTTTTTACTTATTGCAGGATGACAATAGCAAGAGCAGGGTAACAGTGGGATAGTAATGTTCTGGGTTACCCTCTTTCTTGTTCTGTGATTTACCCTCATCTTCTTTGTTATTTTCTAGGAAAGCTCCCTCTCTTTTTTTTTCGTGATGCAGTCAATACATTGATGGTAGTGGAATGATAAATAGCAAGTGTGCAATAATGACTTTTTGTCCTCACCCTTCTCCAGCATTCTCTCTTTCTAATTTTTCAGTAGAAACTCAATAAACAATCTACGAGGCACTCTTTTCACAGTGGAAGATGAGAGATGTGAGAAGGATAATGCTTTTCTTTTTGGAGAGCTTGCCTCATAAAATTTCCCCATCCTTCTCTTGGTCATGGCACACACACAAATCGCGACCGAGGCATCTCAAACTCATTTCGCATGATATTCCGTTAGTTGATAACCGCTGTCATTGCGTGTGCTCGAATTGATTATGGAGCACAATGGAGGCCAACAATATATTTAACACTTTAATCTTTATATTAATTTATCTAATGTAAAACATACTCATTTACTCATATATTTTGATGTAATGTTGATGCTAAAGTGTTATTTAAGTAAATAATAAGTAGATAAAAAATCAAAGTGCTAAATATATAAATACATAAAAATTTCCTCCCAAAATAAAAAAAGATTCTGTAACCTCTGAAATATTTCCTATATGTGTTATCTTATGCACCTGATTTCTTCTTAAACATTGCAGCATTTGCTCCCATGAATGCGGCAGACAATTTCAATCATCAAGGCTCAGCTCCCAGAAACCAACCTTTGGATGCTCGCAAATATTTCCCTTAAAATTGAAGGGATTGAGTAGTTCTGCTGTTCGCTTGAGGTTTTTCTTTGTTACTTGTCAATCCCTGCTCACAACGGTATAGTTATAGCTGATATAATAAACTGATTTATAATCTTTCAATTTAGTAATCTGGTGCTTAAATTTTTTAAGGCCATCAGTCGGATCCTTTTTGAAATTTGTGTTTCTGTTTTTATTGAAATGAGTTGGGATTCGGCATCTTTTTTGTAAAGGTTATTGGTTATAGAATTGTTACAGAAAATTTGTTTTAAAAGCTAATGTAAAAAAACTATTTATTATCCTAAATGATGAGAAAAATAATAAGTAATTAGAAATTGTGATTGCAATCTAAAAAGTAAAATGATAAAAAAGATGCTAATTTTAATGTTATTATATTGATTTATCATTCATGCGAAAATTAGTTTTAAGAGTATTTCCAGTTGAATGTCATTTGTCTGTTTGCAATTCCGGCGAGCGTTCATCTGAATATCAAATGAAAATGCATTTTTATATGTTATCTTTACTGCGAATGGTGCGATGTTAATATTGTCGTAGCCCTATTTATATAAACGTATTTTTGCGGTGTAGAAAAATGAAGACTAAAAATGGAGGTGAGAACGAATATACATAGAATATTTATGAATATGGTTGTTATTATATTTTGAAGTTAAAAATAAATTATTCGGATAGAGATATCCCAAACGATGTAGATGATGGGAATTGCAATAACCCCCTTCGCTATCGTTTTGTAAGATAACTAACCCTTTTGTGTTATTTCTAATTTATGAAACAGATTTATATCTGGAATACGTTAACATGGGATGGGTTTATTTCTGTAGCTGCTTGAAATAATTGAAAGAGATTTTCTTTAAAAAAATTAGAAAGATTCTGATTTGTTAAAGATATTTTTAAATTTTAAAAAGTGATTTTTTAATAAAAAAATCAAATAAAGATATTTTTAAATTTAAAAAATCGAAATGTTTTCTAATAAAAAATGAAACAGGCAATAAAATTTTTTAGTGGTTGTAGTAAACTATGCTTGTGTTAAAAGAACCTGATAATTTCTAACCTTTTTTTTATTATTTTTCTATGATCCTATAATTTCTTATTGAATCTTTTTGAATCCTGATATCATAAAATTAGAGGTGGAAATTCAAGGCTTTGATGGAGGCAATGCTTAATTTTAGCATACTACAATAAAACATTTCACATTGTATTATGAATACTAAGATTTATTTGATACAGCTTTCTTATTATTTATTAAAGCAAGTTTTAGTATAAAAGATTATATTTTTATAATAAAAAATTATTTTAATAAGTAATAAAAAAATCTTCCCAAACAAAACATAAATGATGCTTTTTTTGAAATATCATAATTTATCTTTGTTTTGGCCGACTATCAGAGTTTTAAGTAATTTATTTTATAATTTTGACATTTGTTGGAGCATCTTTCCTAACAACAATCTAATTGTCCCTTAAACTGTAGAGGAATTTTACTGTAACAAAATGGCTCAAAGAATTTTATTGAATCAGCATTCTAAACTTCTGGGAATATGATTCTTTATGCTCAGCTACCAACATTTGGTTAATGCTAAATAAATGATGAATGTAATAAGTATATTTTATTAGACCTGTAGTTTTCGAATGGAAAATGATACAAAGGCTGGCGGAGAACAAAATTAAGATACCAATCAATAGGTAGCTTTCTGCCTCATCCATTTTGTAGCTGACCACTTCTCTCCCTTCAAAACTGGGCATCCTCCATGGAGGCTGTTGTGATCGGATTCCCCATTTAGACCCTGTAAACAAGATGCCTTCTCTTATCAATGGCGCACACACAATAACTTCTATTTTTATTTTTCTTAATTGGTCAATCAACACATGTAGAAAAAGGAAGGATAAATTATTCTGTGCGGATTCCAGATTGTCCGGAGGCGAATCACAACACATCACGTCACCCAGTACCCAGCAAACGGGTGACATTGCGCGCTGTGATTTGCCTTTGAACGGCGTCCGGAATCTGCACGGAATAATTAATCAAAAGGAAGGGCAGCACAAACCATGCTCCAAAATAGTACAGCATCTCCTTTATTTGGCTTTATGCAAATTCCTCTTACCATCTCCCCACCACAACTACATTGTCCATCTCCAGCCTGAGGTTAAAATCAAATCAGGGTAAAGAAACATCAAGGCTTTTTATAGATCAAGTTAATGGAGAAAATGGAAACTGGCCGTTAAATATAGCATTAGAAAGAGGTTTAAAGAGAAAAATACTCTATATGAGCCACACGAGTTAAATCCATCAATCACCAATAGGTTCATAAAGAGTTACATAAGATAGGAGATGGCTCAAGAAGGGAGGAGAAGGCTATCACTGGAACTGGCAGGTAGTTTCTCCGCACAAATGGTACAATTACAGTGCAACCTCAATGAACAACCCAGAAACTTAGGTTGGAATTAGTAATAAAAAAATCAGAAAGAATTTATGTATCCTGTTGGCAATGCATGCTTAACCTGGCAGATAATTGAAACAAATACAAATACGCAAGGCCGTCCAGCAACTAATGACGGAGTAATCTTTTTATAAAGTGTTTGATGGGTGATGCTTAGAAAATCACCAAATTAGTTAGTTCAGAATAGCCATTCCCAAAATCAAGAAATATGCTCTCAATCCATTCCAATATTAAATATTTCATTGAGCCATGGAATGATGTGCCGCTGCTGCTCGTTGAGGATGGTTGCATTCATTGATGATGACATGCTGCCGTTCACTGACAGTATTCTACTCACTGACATGAACGCATACGGCTTACTAAAGAAGATGGACCTGAATTGTCAATAAATATACATATTGCTCATTGAAGATGGGACATTGCTCTTTGTTATTAATATATGTTGAACTTGATGGCTGCTTGAAGGTCGACTTGATCAAGCACAACAAAAGTGGCAAGTGAAAGATGTCACATCACGTAAAAGCCGCCCGAAGCGCATCGACCAAAAGTCAAAATTTTCCAAATGATATCCATTCTCGGAAGGAGCAGCAACGATGCGTTCAAGATAGTAGAAATAACTTAAATAGACACCTATATTTCTTAGGGTGTTTGCACGTGAAAACAAAAAATAACTATACATGCGAGGTGAAGACACAAATGTTCATTTGTGCGAACAACATAATTTTGCAACAAAAATAAAAAATATATAATAAAATAAAATTATATATATATTATTGTTATTCAAAAGTTAAAACCTCTCATCCCACAGGACCCACACTCTCCCATACTCAAGCGAGATGTCATATGAAAAAATTCCTAAATCTAAACCCCCAGTCGCTCTCACGCTCACTATTTCTCTCTTCTTGCTCGCACACCACGCGCTCCCAGCCCTCCTCTCTTCTTCCTCTACTCGCACATGCTAGCATTGCTAGCCAAGCCTCAAGACCACCATCAACCTTTAGCCCTAGCTAACTGCCTCCATCCCTCTCCTTCACCTTGCCAAACCTCTATGCCAGCACCTACAGCTTACCGCCGCACCACATCCGACCGCTACCAGTTCCAGGTTGTCACTACTGTACCCCTCTTGACCTTGCTCTTCATCACGCCCTAGCACTACCACGACCCTGTCGTCTCACTCTCTCACATGCGAGCCCAGTAACCCAGTGCCGATGCACAAGGCATGCTACACCTACCACTAGTATTGCTAGAGCAGGGATTCGATCATGTCCTATGATTGACATATTAAGCCTTTATTGATAACTTGATTTGGAATTCTATACTTGACCGGAGTAGGGATTCAATCATGTCCATCAACCAATTAGTCCAAACCACAAAATGGACACCTCGTTATCAGAATTTTAAAATTCGATTAAACCAAAACCATCCAAATAAACCGAACTATATTGCAATTCGGTTTGGTTTGGTTCTTCTGTTGATTTGGTCAGTTTGTTTTCACCTATAATTTGATTCGGTCCAATTTGGCTTAACACATTCCTCTATTGATACATCAAAACCAACTAAATGCATACCCTAGCAGTTGAGCATGCTAGCTTGAGGCATGCCAATCAACCATGTAGCTATTTAGTCCTATCCTTTAGGTTGTTTGTAAGAAAGTCTTCAGTAGTCCACACCCTACTTAGCGAAATAACGCTAACTAGGCCCTCTAGTAATATATCCGCCTCAAATGAAGCCTGAGTTATGGGATTAGGAAGCCGTAAATATTTCCATGTGTCACAATTATTAAAAACCCGGCCTTCGAGTCAGAATAAGAAAAGGTACTAGAGATTGTCCTTTATGTATATCTTGATCACTGTCTGTCTTAATCAAGATGATTCTAGATATACTTGCTTGTCTTATTTAATTAAACATATTTTTTCTTCAACATACTTATCTTTTTCTAGGATTTATTAGACATTGCACTTGCATTTGTATACCCTAGGGATATTTGGACATTCCAATCTGGCAAAGTAAGCCATAAACGTCATCTCTTATAAATAGACATCTTAGGGAAGGCAACAGACAATTTCTGAAGAATGAAATGAGATCTCAAAAGCATGTGGTTGTACACTCTTCATCCCTTCCCAGTTGAGACTAGTTCTCCTTTCTGCTTCAATCCTCTTATTCTCTCTTCTAGCCAAATCCATCAATTATGCAAGGTAGATCAATGCATGTTAGGAGAAGAAACTACACATTAAGAAGCACAAAGAGCCACATATGAGTGTGCAGTTCGCTTCTTGAACCACTAATTAATAATCTCATTACTTCAGAGAAGGAAAGTATTTCACATAAATTGAGTGATATAGGACAACAAAAGTTATTCTAATATACTTTCACGAGTTGTAATTAATATTTGGAGAAAACGTATTTTCATGATAAGTCAATTTATGTATTAATGAATAAAAAAGTTTTAGAGTCATATTGCTTAAAGAACTAGTGTACTTGCTATGAAAGCATGCTTGGATAAAGGAAGAGTATTGTTAAGGATTTGAAGTAAACTTGAAGTAGTTTCTTCGTGAATATTTGAAGTGGTCTTGAAATTGCTTCTCCACGAAGTATCTTGAATTGAAAATGATATTTGTTCCAAACCAAATAATAGATAAGATGAAATATCATTTTCAATTCATGAACCATTGAAGATGAAAAATCAATATAATGAAGAAGAATAAAAATGCATTTAAATCATGGCTTTATGCATTATCTTAAGACTCCTTATCTCTTAAAATTCTATGCTTTGTATTTTACGTTTGCCCTTATGATTGAAATAAATATAATATTAAGTTGATATGGATTACTTGCTTTGTTAACAATGTGATAGGTGAGACAATATTCTTCTCCTTGTGGAGGACTTAGTAATCCATTATTATAATTATATTTGAAATTCCATTTCTCTCACCATCTTTAAATTATGCAGAACCATATCAAAAGTTACAGATTATACTTGACTTGCCAAATGCCGAGAAAAATTCACAGCACAGTTGGACAAACAACTTCCTTTGACCACCAAAAGTTGAAAAAAACAAGTGATTCAAAGATATTGACAGAAACTGGAAACAAAGGGAAATATCCTTATAAGAATCAGAGTATGCAATATGCGGCATTAACTCACCATAGGAAAGTGCGTTTCACCCCCTTCAACTTCATCGTTTAGATACATAAGCATTGTTGCTACACGTTGCCCACCACGCTTTAAGTTAAACTGCATTCAAATTATATACTCCACATGGACATTTAATAAATTTATGATAACGGAGGAAAATTTAGGAGAACTAGAAGTTATTAAATAACCTACAGTGTCGGAGAAGTAATCATGATGCGGCCTGTACTGTTGAGAGACTTCATACCTGTAACATAGAAAAGGTTCGGCTAATCAAGAACGTAGTTTGGAGAACAGAATATGTTTATCATGTATAAAAAAAAAAAGGAAAGCAGTCTTGGATCTTTGCCTCAGAACTTGAATAAGCTCTCCATTTTCAGCAGGTATTTGAGAGAAAACAGCAATCCGCCTTTCAATAGCCTGATTTGACAACCAGAAAGAATGTTCAAGTCAAGGTAATGGAAACCATCTTTCCCGTAACATTCATACCAGTTATGACTAGGCAAATGGGAAGTCAGAGATAAAGACATAATATATAAAAAATAGATCCCTATGGTTTGCGCATCCTGAAAGCTTTATCTTTTCTGTCTCTAAAGCAACTAAAGAAAAAAAAGAAATTAGAGCTGAAGGCCGCAGGTATATTCTAATTATAACCGTCGTTTCTGGCATCTTGCTTACAAGTCCACAATTTCAATTTAAACCGGCATGTTCCTCTTAGCAGTATGATAGTTGAAAGTTGAACTAGATTGCCAGTCACCAAAAGCTAATTGATCCTTTTAGGCTCTTACCATGAAATAGGCTCATGTGAACAAGGAAATGTTGTTTGAAAAATTGGCCTGGATAAGGTTACTAATTTCTAAAGCCCTCTTCCTTGTTTGAAATGAAAGAAAGAATTTACCTATCTTGTTAGGTGTAAATGACTTGATAATCAAACAAGACCTAACTATATATTTCTAAATTGATTTTCTAGTACACCGCACAGTTTAAGGAAAGTTGGTGGAGAACCTGTTAAGAAAACCTAGAGCCAACATACTGAATTTTTTCCAGCAATTTTTTTAGTATTGTACAGCTACATATGCTCCCATTCAACTAAGTTCACCAAGGACATTATTTATCAGGTATGATGGTTTCTTTGTTTAGCATTGGATCGCAGTAAAATAGCGTCATGAGGCATATGTGAATCTTCACGCTCACAAGCATGGATTACTTATTAACACAAACTATCCTCCTATCAGAGAACTGGAAAGCAATGCAGAAGAGGATAAAGCTAGTAAACATAAAACTCAGATAGCCTATGTTTTAGATTCTACGAATATAGTTAGAGAGTGGTTTTACTAGGGTTATATAATTTTACATTTCATTACGACCTGTACAATTTATGTGGCTGTTGAAGGCAAACAAAATGCTTTAACATTTTCATGCACAAGAAAACGAACAGAGCAATAAAGACAAACTAGCAAAACTTAAAATGGAAGATAACCTGAATAATGGGAAATTTTCTCTCTTCTGAACTCAAAAACATACCAGAGCTCGTACGTACTTCACTCTTAACTCCCTGAAGATGTAAACAGTGTTAGATAAAGACATTAAGTAATGCATATACCAATAAATGTAGTAGGTTTTAGGAAGGGAATATGTTTCATATACAGATCATTATCTTGTGTTTCTGTACGACAGTAGAAGAGAAGAAATTGTTCAGCTGATGCGCAGTGATATTAGCTACTGCCAAAACATTATTCAAGCTACAAGCACTAATAAAGTATTATAGTTCTACCAGCTTACAAACAGATTTTTCAATTACCTTAGAACAGAAAGTTATATCTTTACCATAGGTTCAGCCAGCGCTACAATAGAGACCCAAAGGACCATTGGCTTCGCCAAAGAACTCATGCTAAGCTCAATTAAGTTTATGGACACCCTCAATTTCACCTCAGTCAACCCAATCTAATCAATTGGAACCGGGCTTAGATTTGGCTCACTAGCCCACCCAATTGGTCCCATCCAGCCTAATTAAATGATGAGGACATCAACAAAAGATTTCTACATGTGCATCATCGACGGAATCGTAGATCGACGGCTACAATCCAAAGTCTTTACTTTTGATGTATTTTATGTTTTATTTATTTTGCATTTCAGTTTTCCTAGTTTATCCCTATGGGTAATGAGTTCTTATTGTAGCCCTGAGGGCATTTGAGCATTTCTTCTTTTCTTTATTATTTAGGCCTATATATAGAGGTCTTGTGCATTGTAAGAGGTTAATGAATGATTAAATGAAATTTTCATATTTGTCTTCTTCTTGTGTGTGCACTTGAGAGAGAAGAAGCCTAGGAGAAGCTCAAAAGAAGTACCCAACAGCCCCTTCGGGTGAGCTCTTGATTTTCCCCAAAAACTTCTTCTCTTTTTTTCTTTCCCCCACCACCCGAACCCCTTCTTCTCTTCTCCCACCTGTCGGCCCACCTCAGCCCCTCTAACCTCAACCCTAACTCCACATCCAAACTTCCACCCACCGGCCCAAATCACCTTTCCCTCCCCTACCCGACGCCATCCCTACCCCCTTCCCCATTGTTGCCGGCCCACCCCCATGTTCTCCATCATAATGATGATTTCACTCATCATAATGGCTTTCCTAAATTAATTCAAGCAAGAAAGTAAATGATTGAGAATTATTTGAAATTCAAATTTGAATTTCAAAAATTTTCCATAATTGCAATTTCTAATTTAGGAAAGTTCATAAACCTAAATAATCTCATTTCAATTTAAATTAGATTTGATTTAATGTTCCCCTTCTTAAATTAACTCACTTGTTTTGGAAACTCTTAATTCCTCCCCAAAATTTCCTCCTCCCTTCTCTAGATCCCGTCAACCCCTCCCTTGCCCATGCTTACTCTCTATACTTCAAATCCCTAATCCCAATTTGAATTTGAAATTAAATTTCAAATTCAATTCCCACCCAAATTACTTGAATCTAAAATTAACTTCAGATTTATTCATAATCCCCTCACCCAAACCCTAAACCTAACATAGCCCACAAATCCTCCTCCTCCTTGGCCCCTCCTCTCCCCTTGTTTCTCTTGGATACCCTAATTCTTTCATGAGTTTTAGAGCAAAGAAAATAAGACAAACTTCCTCCTCCCATCTACCATTAGTGCATGGCCGACCCTGAGGTCGATCACGGATTCTTATACATCGCTCAAAGAGAAATCGACATCTTGCAATCCCCTTTCTTTTATCCAGACTGGGAATACGATGATTCAGCGGAAAGCTACGTAAATTGCATACTCTATCATCTCGCTGAGACGATTGATGAACAACGACCAACGGAACATTGACAAATCGTCAGCTGGACCATCAACTTCCTCTCCTCCGGCTACTTCTCTGACGAACAATACCTTACGCGTCACTTGTCTTGTGGTGGCATCACTAGGGTTACTTCTACCCTTTCTCCACTAAACCCCAATTTCAAGAGCGAGAGTGAGGGAACTCAGGGTGAACACTTCTCGTTGTTAAACCGTGGATTTTGTTTCATTGCCATTAGTTTTACTTTCTTATTTTATTGTTACTTGCAAGTATCCTGTTAATCTCATTTGTAATCGCTTGCTATTACATAAACTTCTAACGGAAATTTCTAAGAATCTAACTTGGTGAAACATAAGTTTACGATTAGCAATGTTAAAGTTCAAATTATTATTAAGTTCCAAAACCAATTCTTGTTTACTTACATGTTTCACATCATTAATTAAACCTATGGCTACGAACAATTCCCCTTTGGCCCTAATGAGACTGAGCTTAGTCAAGCCCATTTTTGAGCTCGACTTGAGTTCGAGCTCGAGCTCGAGCTTGGTATTTGACAGTTGAGCTCGACTCAAACACCCTCTGACTCGAGCTCGACTCGACTCGTTTGCACCCCTAAGTTCAATGCTCTAAACATGTCGATGCAATCTGTTTCTTGAAAATATTGAGGCATTTGGAACTCATGACGTGTGTCATCATGTTATATGTCATCCTTCTCATCACACTCGTTGAATTCGATTTGAAAGTGTATATGAAGGTCAACAATACCGTAAGACAATACACACTTAGCGAGCATATCTAAGCTCAAATCAACTAATATAACATGGTTTTAATGAAAAAGGATCAAGAATTATAAGTTAGTTGACTCTCTCTCCCACCATTTTGATACCCCCCAAAACAATGGCCAAATTTCATATTATGGATGTAACCCCTCAATCATTTTATCAATCACGACCCTTCCATCCGAATTCTTTGGGACAATCATGATTGCACAAGCATGAGATAGTCACATCTTCATTAGTGCAGGAAGTATATGCTCGATGGAATCAAGCACTATATCAACATTGATATAGCATGAGGTGGGCATCTACAAAGATATGAAGCACTGGGTTAGTAAAACAAATGACTCAATGCTTGAAAAGGAAACTTTGACTAAAGCCCTTCCAATCCTTTAACATAGACAAAGTTATCTTTTATCAATAGAATCATTTGGCGACCACAATATAAAAGAAAATATAGGGGTAGATTGCACCCTAAGGCTAGTGTAGAATTTTTATAAAGTATTGATGCCACCTTATTAGTGTCCTTGGCACAAAAGTCAATCCTATAGATCTCCAGCGATATTATATTGGTGACACTGATCCTACAATGTCAATTACAAGAAATAACCCCGATCATAGGAAATGCAATGATAAAATTGAAAATAATTTTCACTAATTCAGACAAGTGATGCAAAGAACATGATACAATGATGTGTTGGTAAACCACAATTGAGGTTAAGAAATAGAGCCCTTCAAGGAAAAAATTGAACAAAAATAATGTAAAAACACTATTTTACCTAAAATCCTTAGCCATAGCATAAAACTATCTGGAACGAGGATGGATACACCACAAAAAAGATGAGACAAATGGGCACAACTATTCAAAAAGATATGAGACCGTAGAGTCTCAACTCATGTCTAAAAAGTGGATAGTTGAAAGACAAGGCCTGGGCTAAATCAATGATAAGCATTCCTTACTTTGACAACTAGTTCTTCATCATAGGGATCTTCGAAGTCGTCAACACCTTCAAACAAAATGAGCTAGGCACCGTGCTTCTTCAGCAAGAGATTTAGAGTGTTCCAAAGAATTAAGAAAATGAGGGGCAGGATATCATCAATGAGTTAAAAGAGGTCAATATGAACTCAAAGGAAGATCCTCTCTCTGCATTCATCAAAGCTCTAATTCCCAACTACTAAGTCAATATACTAAAGAAGCTCCAAGAACTATATTGAAATGACAAGATGAACACTTGAAGTGACAATACACAAACAAGCCAACATCCCAAAGAGGTTCATATTACACAAACCTTGAAAAGAATGAAACCAAAGATTAAAAAAATATGTGATTGCTGAAATGAAGAAACTCATCTGTGGGGAGATGTATCCCACACGAGTTGTCAACAATCCCTATGAGAAAGGAATGATGAGAACTATGCATGCATAGAATTTTGGAATCTAAATAAGTCAAACCTAAAGGAAGATTCCTGTCCTGTTGGATCTTTACGATCGACAATATGTCAAAAACACATGACATATTTTTATTCAATAGACGAGTCATCCAAGAAAACAATAAATCAAGACGGTGCCAGAACATGATAAGACACCACCTTCTAAACTCCAATCAACCTTTAATATTATAAGGTAATGCCATTTGACCTCAAAAAAATCAAAGTCACCTACTAACGAACTATGAACCACATATTTAATGACCTCGCGCATAAACAAGTAGAGTGTTATATTGATGATCTTGTGGCCAAAATGTCTCTTCTAAGTACCACATCAAAGAACATGTCGTGCATTCAAGGTTTCCTCAAAGAAATTACTAAGCTTCGTGATGTACCATTTAGAGATCAAAATTAGCCCCTCGAACAGATAATCATAGAGATGTTGTGTCAAAGAAATCTAAAGCCTTATGGTCACTCCAAGGCAAAGTAGCCTACATCAGATGATTCATATTTAACCTATCAGATAGGTGTTAATCTTTTTCAAATCTGATAAAAAAGGATGCCATGATCAAGAAGAGCTTGGAATGTGTAGAAAATTTGGCAACATGCAGTGACATGATGTTGCATTCATAAAAAGTATTGTATTAGGAGTATATTAAAATAACACAAGAATGAGATCCATAAAAAATGAATGCCAAATGTTCATCTTTTCTTAATTTTACATAATTTTAGTTTAGTGAAGATAAAAGAGTTAAAAAAATCTTTAATAAAAAAAACCTAAGCTTTGCATAATAATTTATTATGGCCAACTTTTGGACGTAAAAACACCATTATATAGGGAGAAATGCTTGCTTTAAACAGTAAAACAGTAGAAACTAACATGGAGTTCTGGAAAAATGACAGAATGGATGCAGTTACCTTCCCTGTTTTGGCATCTACGACAGTAGAAGTTTGAAGGCGAGGTCTTGAAAGTGCTTTCAAATAATCACATTCCTGCATGGATCCTAAATACTTTAGGCTTCTGCAATACCAACATTATCATATGGAATAGTAAAAAAAATGTATAGTGACCATTTAGACTTAGTGTTGTCACAATAAAAAAATTCAGAACTAAGTAGACCCTAAACTAATGCAAAACGCATGCTTAAATTCTGAAACAAATTCCTATAATGGATAGCCTTTTAGATATTGAGAAACAATTTTTTCTGATTGTATCCCCATCGACCAGATGCAAATAAGCAGTTCACAAAAGTCCATCCAGATCATCAGCATTGATGACACTAATGATAATGACGTTGCTATCAAGTGCCGATGCTGCTTGCAAGACAAATCAAGTCATCCTTTCCATAAAATGGCTCTCATTGATACAAACTAATTCTATAGCTGAAGCTGATTCCTTGATCTACATGATGCAAAACACATTTGGATTTCTTTTAATTTTCTTCGTTTTGCTTTCATCTAAAAACAACCTACTTTATTCAACAGGTGTTTATGCTGAGTTAGAATATTGTTAATTTTTGTTAGTTACACAAGCTTATTGGATTCTACAAAATGTTCACATTTTGTAATTTATGATGTTTTTGAAGAAAAATGCTACAGTTGCATTGGGTGTAAATTTGTAATCGGGCTAGCTTAGGCCAGATTAAAGTCATATTATCATTTATTTTTAATAACATCTGAAATATAACCCCTGACCCACTCAAAATCATTCTCAAGTTGGTTTGAAATATAAAAATTTCAAATCAATGCATCTCAATGCAGGGGTTTCAGTTATTTCTAATGATATTTGAAATTTGCAAATTCAAAAAATTTCCAGATTGAGTTAGCATGGTTAATGTGAATCCAACTCATTGCCTCCTCTGCTCTAGTGTACATGTTACTAATAATACTTGTACAAAAAGTATGATCGATACAATCCCCGTAAAATGGTATGGTATCATAATTAAAGAAGTAGCTGTGAATTAGTTTAAGCTGTTGCAATTACATAAAAGCTAAAAGCTAGCACAGCTGATTTTAAGATCAGATAACAATGATAGCAGAGAGGCCACCTTAAACTTGCTGGGTGTGGACATTACAATTTCCTGCATCGAGAAATATGCTAATTGTTGTGTATGGTCGATCAAAAATCATGCTAAATATGCTTTTAGTTTAGCATACAGAAAAAGCCATGAACCATAAGATGCTCAGATCCACAGGAACCAATTTTGTACTTTGTGTTTTGTAAGAATTTAAAATTTGACCATGAGGAAGTAAGTATTCACTTCTAAATGAAATGTTCAAAGAAAAAATTAACTTGACTCTGACTTCTTTTTATAAACTACCCATAATTTAATTTTACCATGAAAAAGGACAATAATTGCAAAAACTGTAAATAAGGGAAAAAATTTGTCTTACTTTGCAAGCAACCAATTTTGTCATACACGTCAGAGTTTTTAAAAGTCAGCATAAATGTTTGTGTTTCTTGAAACCTTGATGTATCACTACTAAATTTTCTTATGGAACCCTAGTATACGCATTGTGTATGCTATACTAGTAATACTAGGGCTGCCTAAAAAACTGCAGTAGTAATACTAATGTTTTAAGATACCCAATCATGTTGCCAGAGTAATAGGGCAAACTATTGTCCTTGTTTGCAAAGTAATATAACTTTTATCCTTGCCCATAAAAAGACAAAATCATATGGAGTTTTATACAAATAACTCTATTCTATTTGATCTTAAAGGAGAGTAAAGATCTTGATATGAAGGCAATTCAATCATATAAATTCAAGAAGTGAAAGCAATAAGCAAGTTCAAATACCTCTCAAGTCAATGCTAGATGCTTTCCCAAATAAGTTCAACCAAATAAGATAAAAGGAATAGAGATCACATAAAGATGGAGGCATACCACAAACAAGTGAAGAATATCTATTTTTATGAAAAATAGATCACTTAGTACTTACAAAAATGTGTCATTGTAATTCAAGAGCTCTGATAGCTAAAAATTGTGTATTTGTAAAGAAGAAAGTTATAGCAAGTACAATTTATACCTCAGTGCTTAAGAAATTATGAAAAAGAATTATCCGTGGTGACCAGCTCATTACTTCCGGCTTGACCTAAACTAGAAAAAATAATAGAGTAAGATAAAATTGTTAAACTTTAACAAATATAAATTAGAGAACATTATTAGAAATTATCTCCTTTTGATTAAATAACAGTAGAAAAATAAGCACATGTTTTTCACCGAGTTTAACCTAACAAAAGTGAAATTTGGAAATATCTTCTCATCCAATGGGTCGAGAAAAAACCACACCAATCAAAGAGGATGAGCTTTTTAAATACAATTAGCAAACAGGCTCTCTACATCGAGTTTAAGGGGCATTTGAATAGGGACTTATTATGATCCCCAATCAGTCGTTTGATCAAATTGGATACCCCACTCATATTCTTGGCCCCAGCTGGGCCATCCATTTATGTTGTATAGGCCAGTATCATTTTAGGCCAACAATACAGGTCAACCAATAGAAAGTCACAGCATTAGGGGCTACGACCTAGCTAGAGGAAAGCATCCCAAACTACTCCATCAGATTACCAGAAAGGCATGCAACAAACAAATTAAAAAGCCAAAAAGAAAATGACAAGAAATAAAAGAATAAAAAGAAAGAAAACCGGGAAAGAGTGCATTCAATGAAAGAAAATGACAATAAATAAAAGAATAAATAGTCAAGCATGCCTCAGAAACACTAGTACAAAACATGACAATTATCGACTACTTACCAATCAGCACAATATACCGTTGTAGCTATCTTGGAGATTACAGGTTATGCATGGTGCAACCTTAACTCGTACGACTATCTATTTAGATTTTTTTTAAACTTAATTTATATTTTTTGCATGTTGCTTTGTTGTTGAGAAGATGCCATAAATTTATCCATAATCATACACCATATAACACCATTTTTAGGGCATGGCATAATTATAAAAAAATTGATAGATAATCTCCATTTCTCCACTATTAAAACTCCCTGCATTCATTTTGTCCATCGTTTCTTGTCTAAAAAGAAAAATGAGCATCGCTATATGTAAGGAATGAAAAAACTCTTGACTATTCCAACAAGTAGAATCAAACTATATGTACAACAAATAGCATAAAAATACGTAATTTTCAGTCAAAATGAAAATGCAATCCTTTACGAAGGAGCAAAGTGTGATGGCGTACTATCATTATTTCCTTTCCATATCATATATAATTTGTCTAATAGTACTACCTCTTCAGAACTAGAACCCCCCAATTTTCCTACTTGATTCAGCAGTCTTATAAAAATAAATTTTTGTAGTAGAAAAATAAGCTAGTCAATTAGACAAAGAAGACAGTAAATAGAGTTTGATCAACTTAAATTTGAAACCAGAGAAATTTTAATCCAGTAGGTCTATTCATAATAGTAAAATACTAGATTGTGCTTTGAAAGAAGAGGCAGCGGACATAAGAGATTCACAATATGAAACGTAATAAACAACATTTAGATGAAAATTTTGAAATATACAAATCCAAGTCGAAGAGTTGCTGCCTCTTTGTCATTCTCCCAATGAGAAACACCAGCGGAAGTGAAAACCTGAAAGAATCATCATTTGTTAACAAAGCTTTCAATCAGTGGTGTTAAAGCTGATCTAACTTCAACAAACAAATGCCTCGAATAAAAAATACGTCTTAAATTTCATAATTGCTTATCACAAGACAGACTTTTTCATATTTATTGTGATGCTGAAGCAACATGACAATGAGCAAAAAATAAAGAAATAAAAGAGAAAGTGAAACTTAATTTCCCTCAGATTATTCAAAATAGGAGATGCCGAAAATCCTACAGAATTCAAGATCCTCAAATTTTCACAATTCAAAATAAATTAGCTTCTATTGACTCAAAACGTTTAATGCTTGGCTCCACCCAACCATTCCTACCCACCAGGCATTCATAAGGTCAAATCATATGTCTATTCAAGAGAAAAACTTTGCAACAATATGATCAAACATGGAAATCTATATTATAAGAGGTGGAGCTAATGATTATGTATCTCAATGCTAAATAATATATTACATCAATCTGATGGTAATTGAGGGTAGGCTGGGAGTGATGGTTAAATTACCTATACTATAATTTACATGTGTCAGGTTCAATTCACAAAAATAGCCTATATGCAAATACAAGGATAAGGATGTGTACATCAACCAGTCCCCACACCATACATTAGCTGGAGCTCCATGCACCAGGTATGCCCTTTTCTAAATCTAATGGTAACCAGTGCATTGCATCAATTTCCATGAAAGAAACCATATATTTTTGCGTTTTTTTTTTTATGAACTTTATTAGAAACAATTATATCTATTTATTAATTTTTTTGTTGATGATAATGAATTAAATTAATTATTCGAAACAGCAATAACTTCCAAAGTACTTAAAGGAAAATATTTGATATGGATTAAAAACTGATGAGGACATCATCAGCATTTTCGAAACGAGTACCATCAGGAGACGCCAGAGATCGACGACCATGATCATGAGTTTTATTTTGAATCATTTTATGTGGTAGTTTATTTTATTTTCAATTTTTTCCGCTTTTGCCCTTATGGGTATTTGGTCGCTATTGTAGCCCAAGGGGCAATTTAGTCTTTTGTTTTCTTTGTCATTTGGAGGCCTATATATGGCCCTTTTCTTATGTAATAGTTAGTTTTGATGAATGAAAAATTTCTACTTTTGATCTCTTTGTGAGTTCATATTTTCTTGATCTCTTGGTGAGTTCAACTCTCCTAGATCTCTGTGTGAGTTCTATGGAAAGCCCAAAGTGGATTATTGTTTCTTCCCATAGCATTACTCTCTAATTCTATGTTGCCAATTTGATATTGTCCCGTTAATCTAGTTATAACCGCATGCCTTACTTAATTTCAACTTGATAATTCTGAAAACCTAACTTGGGTAAGCATTAATTCTATAACTAGCAAAGCTTTAAAAATCTTATATTAAAATCCCCTAGCAGTTCTTGTTTCCATGCATCACGTTTCACATCAAAAAAAATATAAAATCCTTCAAATAAGAACTTCTTACTAAGTTATTACTGATGCATTAAAAACTGAATTCCACGACATGTAGATATGCATTACATAACATTTACATGAATGATACAGATATTGAGATAGGCTGAATAGCATGGAAAATGGAACAAGAATACTGTTGTATAAAACGCACATACTCTAATTACATAAATATATCCATTTCATTAGAGTTTAGTATCTACCCTTATTTTTTGTTCACATCATATTAGTTTATCATGCAGGGTAAAACCCATGTAACAGGCCGATAATAAATCCAGCAAAGAAAATACTACATTTTTACATTTATGAAATCTAAACTCATAGACACTAATTTACAATCAGAAATGGGAAATTGAAATAATTATACTAGTTATATGATACATGTTCAAATTTTCCAGAAATTAAAAAAAAAACTGAGAAGAACTATCTCTAAATAAAAAAATGACATAACCAGAATTGGGAGGAAATGAGTTTATACCAGAAGGAACCTCCAATCTGTGGATAAATTCCAGCTGAAATAAAGAACCTGCAAGTAACAGATATCAACTCCTCAGGCCAAGTTTTTAATATTTTGACAAAGATATGAATAATAAAGGGTATATCAAAGTAAAATGAAGCAGAAAACTGAATCTTTATATACCCCAAAGCAATGCATTCTTTGGAAACAAAAAGGACTTGCTGAATTAGAAAATAGGTCAACTAAACATACAACGCTGTTATTTTAGGTAAGTATGGCAAGTATTTAAAATAACACAAACCAGCACAAAGATATGTTGGCGACACAGCTAGACACCATTAACATCATGCTGACACATCCGCGGATAAATAGAGATTGCAAAACGCAATGACATATCAAGAAGAGGAAGTGTGGTTATGATCTGCGTGCTCAGGTTACTGACAGCTAGTCAAATCAAAACCGAAAGCAATGAGACTGTTACAGTTCAAAATGGTGGTCCTTTCCAGATTTTGGGATATATATATATAAAAATTCAATATAACTAAAATCAAGAAGAAAAAGGGAATCATCTGAAAAAAGGAATTTCATGTAAGGTGCCCTCTGATAACAGATAGCTCCAGGTCTACTAAGATCATTTTTCTTAATTCTCAAAGTGTTGTATGCATGCTATCTAGATATAAAACTAGCAACTTACAGTATACAACATAAAAGGAAAATAGTAAAGACAAAGTATTCATTTTACTATTATAGGTAAACCTATTAATCAACAAGGTGTTTCAGGCTGATTTTCAAATGATGTGAAGCAACAAAAAGACCAAGGCAAATTACTTTTTGATTCACATGTCTATCTTCTATTGAAAGAATTGAAGAGGCATCTATTGAGGGCACAACAGATTATGCAGAAACCGACGGATGGGCACAGGAAGAATATTCAAATTGAAGCAGGGGATAAGGTGTTCCCGAAGCTTAGACCTTACAAACAGAGGACGATTGCTAACAGGAGAAATGATAAGCTAACTTCAAGATATTTTGGGCCATTTGAGGTATTAGAGAGGATTGGAGAGGTGGCATACCGGCTGAAATTACCAGCAACAGCAACCATACATCCCGTTTTCCTTGTATCACAACTGAAGAGGGCAATTAGGGATCATGCAGCGAGTTCTGAGCTACCAGGAACATTGACAGAGGACTTGGAGGTGGTGTTGGAGCCCTTAGAGTTGATGGGGGTTTGCAGGGAGATGAGGGAACTAAGAAAGTTCTGATCAAATGGAAGAGCCTATCGGACTCGATGCCCATGAGAGCTTTATGAGAGGGTGAAGCATCAGTTTCCCTCTTTTCACCTTGAGGACAAGGTGATTCTTTGGGAGAAGGTATTGTTAGACCGGTCCATCATCCTCTCGAATTGAAGATCGATTGTATCTTGGTATTTTCCTTCTGTTATCTTGATTGTTACAATAGAAACTACTGTTTTCTGATTTTCCATTGGATTTGTGGGAATTTCTCGCTGTTTTCACCAAAATAATTAGGTTATAATTGAGATCTTCAAGTATTTCCTAACAGAGTGTTGTTGCACTGTGCTCTAAGTTTGGCTGATAATTTAAAGGGAGCGCTGCGACATTGGGTCTCTAGGTGTTGCGGCGCTAGCTTTAAGTATTTTATAAATATTAAAATCTACTCAAATTTTCAAACGTACAAACCATTTCCACCCTTACGTAGTCAGTCGGAGAGAGGAGAAGAATTTTTAGAGAAATAAAGTTTGTATCGGGTGATTTCATCCATTGGGGCAGTTTGACAAATTGTCCGGGTCGAGATAGGTTATATTTTGTCTATCTTGATTTTTAATAATTTGAAGTTTTCTGAATTTTTCTGATGTTTTGTTTGGAATTTTGATGTAAAATTAGGTATAACAGTATATTTGGAAAACTTTCACTGCGTAACTTTTAGTATGTTGTAGTTGACAATATTTTGAATCATAAGATAATTTATTTATAAATTTTCACAAGATAATTTTAAAAATACACCGTTTGAATGATCTGAAAAAATAATCTGACGCTTATAAAGTGTTGTAGTTTGATAAAAGTTCTAAAATTTAGCTATGACAATGTGTGGTAATTTGATGAATTTCTGAAAAACATTAATTTTTACATATGGCTTTTCCTCGAATTTCTAATTGTTTGACAGTTAGAAGGACACTCTGTGATATCCTGTGATGACTCTGACACCGTGTACTATCTTTGAAAATAAGCTTATATGTGTTTATATTTTTAAAATGTATGATTATGGATGAATTCTAATAAGTAGGTGAAGTTCTGATGTGCTATCTTATGGGAGTCATAATGGCCTAAAATTTTTTAATACCTGATGTGCTAAACATTAGGAGTTATAAAGGCCTATTTTTTGAGATGCTAATATGGGGAGTCATAAGGGCCTGAATTCTGATACTTGTTATGAGGTATAAGAGTCTGAACTCTTAAATATGTTTGGAGGTATAAGCGTCTATAGAAAATTCTGTTTGTTTTAAAATATGAATATGAAGTGTTGGCAGTTCTATTTCTTTACTATTATGTATCACTACTGTTCTACCATTTAATTTAGTATTAAAGATATTGTTTACTTCTCTATAGATATGTATGTATCATGAACAATCTGATTGGACCTTTGTACAAATGAATTAACTTTACCTTAATATTTCTGCTTGATTATTAGAAATTCGGTAAGTTGAATGTAGCTTATTGAGTTGTGATTGTTCATGCTTGTTTTCTGTATTTGTTTCGAGTCGGGATAAAGGAAAAGGGCTGGCTGACTAGGGGAAGTTCCCAAATTTGAGATGTGTCTACTAGGTATGTGTGGTTAGATTTTTGACATTCATGACTTTTGTATTATGTTCTGTGATGTCAGTGTCATTTACGGTTTGTATAAAAATTATTTGATTGTAAACAGTTCTGAGATGAATGAAGAAGCTTTTGATGATGAGTATTCGTATGTTTTAATTTACGTTTAGTGGCTCTATAGTCTGTAAATTATTTGAAATTTCTAAAATTCTCTCCAATTTGATCCTGGAGATTTAGTCCTGCCACGATCCAACATGGTATGACTAGTTTTGTCAATGAGTTATATCGGATCGGGTTATGACATTTTGTAACCATGTTGTTATTGTGCTATGTTATTTGGTTCAAAATAACATCACTATGCTCAAAATGTACAAATTGCTATACATGTCATTTTACGATGCATGTGAAGCATATGCTCTCCATCACACATTTCCCGCACAACCTAAGAATCCCATATTGTGATATGCTAGGCTTTTGCAAAACAAAATAGCTGAAAAGCATCACCAAAAGAAGCTTTGCCTTTTAAGTACGGAAGTCATAATATTCCATCTACTATGAGTCACATTGTTTCAGGTTTCTATCCTCATCCTCTCAGTCTCATTTGGTTACAGCCTAGCACTCCAGGAAGCAATGATTGAGCTCTAACCACTTTAAAGAATAAAAAATGAAGAACAACAAGCGAAATCTCTTGGATTATCAAGCGGTAGCATTAGCTTAAGGGAACCATAAATAAAAACTTCCATCATAATCATACAGAAATGCATCACTGCCCGTGCCACTCTACATTCTCAAGTCCATCCCCTGATATCTCCTAACGCCTCCACCCAACATAGTATTTACCAAGCAAGCATTCATGATTACAACATCCATCCCGATCATACTTTATCGATGGAAGATCTCTAGCAGCAAAATAAGCGATCGATTTCAACACAAACAAGGCAGATTCGAAGAAAATAATTAGTAACATAGACACCATAGCAATTGAGAGTATAAAGCAAGATTAGATGGCATTTCCTCACTTCCCTCAACAAACCCCATGATCTAATATTGCAAATAGAAGAAAGAAATCAAGACAAGATGAAAAATCTAACCGATGATCATCCCTATGGTTACCAGAGTAAGCAACCCCAGGATGAACTTGCTCCGACCCATCCTCGGCCCTCTTCCTTCCGTCTATTGCCTCTTTTTTCCCACAGGAATCCCTTCTCCAGATTTGGCGAGGATGAAAGTAAAGAGATGAAAATTCAACGGAGATATAGAATGGAGAGGCGCTCGCTGATGGTACGTGAAACGGCAACCAAAATTACCTTTGAAGGACTTTAACGGTGTGGAAAAACCTCTTTGCGTTCATCAAGGGTTTGGCGTTATATAATGCGGAATTTATTTAATGGGGAATTGGAGGTTACATAAACATTCTGGACTGACATGCGCAACATTCGAAATTTAACGATTATTTTTATTTACAATATTTTCTTCCAATTTTTTGAAGAGTACTAAAATTTTAACTTATATTTTAGTGATTCATTAAATCCTAAAGATTTAATATTGGCAAGTGTAAATAAGTTTAATATTTAAAAATTTTTCATTTCTCAAAAGTTAAATTTAGGTGATATATGTGTAATTTTTTAATATTTTTTAGCATGAACTCATTCATTAATTTGAAATGAAAAATAATAATTTAATTTAATAGAAATTAATTTTCCAATTAAATTAATTTGACAAATAAAATTAACTATATTATGATAATTGCTTTGAATAGATTTATGCAAATTATAAGAGCATAAGCGTTTATTTGACATCTTAGCTCGAAAGTAAAAGCATAATTTTTTTTTTTCAACCGAATAACCTCATAAAAGGGAAAATAGTATGGTCAAGCACAGCATAAAAAATAATTATGTTGGATGATGATAGAGTTTATCATCTTATCATTGAACAAAAATCTAGCACACATACATATAGATGAGTTGGCATCAACTCTCAAGAGAATATATTTAATGTGAAATTTTAAAGTAAGGAAAATTAATAGGACTTAGGCTTCGTTTGGGACGGCTTTTTTACTGCTTTCTAAAACGGAGTTTTAATACAAAAATAAAAATAAAAAAGCCGTCCCAAACGGAACCTTAGTCAAGTTAGAAATATTTTCATTATTGCAAATTAATGATTTGTTACAAATGGTGCCCTTTCATGTAGCTAAATAAGACAATAACATAATGTAATAGGTATGAGTTGTGAAACATATCTCATGTGATAGCAGTTTGAAGAGTTTTGAGATGTTTGAGTTATCAACATACTATAGTTGACAACCAATTTAGTTGTTCTTTTTATAATATGGGAGATCGAGAGGCTACTATAATGGACCTCAGATGTCAAAGGCTAATGAACATTAATGTTAGTGAGCATCAAGCAACGGATAATGAGGAACATCAAAAGTCAGACAATAATCAATGATCGGCTCACAATCTCCTAATCAAAGGGGGGATCAAGCATTTAAAAAGATAGGCGTCGTTGGATGGTACATGTTAGACATTTATGGTCAATGGGTGATAAAAGAATGTTTGAAGTCATAGTTAGTGGTCAACATGAACGCTCTCTTGATAGCGGGGGTAACATGTGATAAGGAAGAAAAATATCATGCATCATTAGTTTATTGGCATCAAACATCTATGAGAGTCAGCCAATAGGGAATGCTGGAAATCCGACAAAGATTAATTCTCTTATATGATAAGAGATAAGATAAATAGGAGGCCATATTTTTGATGTCGATCACTAACATATATTATATGTTAATTATCGATAGGCGTCAAGCGATGGTCAACTAAAAATGTAAACAATTAGTTATAGCCAACAATCAGCTTTATTATTCTTATGATATAAGGGGGGGTTGATAGATTAATAAGACATGCATCAAATATTAGCAAGTGATAGAAATTATACACTAATTAGCACTGAGCAAAAAAATATTAGAAGCTAGCAACAATTGATTGTCTTCTTGTCCATTCTCTTCATAAGAAGAATAAACAAGTAAGTATCATACACTAGTAGCTGAAAGGCGTCGAATGTTAGTATTTGATAGGTGACGTGCTTTGTCACAACTCAGGATTTATTGTGAAATATTTTCTTTTCTATTCATTTTCTACTCTTTATTATCTTATCAATTATATTATTCATTTATCATCCATATCAATTTCTCCATAGCTGAATAATTGCATTAAAGACAAAAAAATAGAAAACATAATTCACTTTACTATAACCCATAATTACATCATACTGCTAGAGTACTTCAAAATAATATATAGAATAGTCACACTAGCTACACAAATACATAAATCAAAAGCTAAAATAAAAATTACACTTGCATCACTCACAACCTCATGCTAGGTGCTACCTACCTGAAATCATTTAAACTATTTAATGAGCATGAAAGCCCATCAAGTAATCAAAATCTTATAACTGAAATCAATGTAATATAAAAAATAATAACATGTTATAAATCATATGAAGAAAACTATGAATCAATATATGATATATATACTTATTACCTATATCAATCAATCATTCTGTCTTGATCATATAATTAGTTTCATTCAGTCATATCATTCAATTATTTTTGTCAGTCTATTAGTTATACAATATTGTCAGTATCTGTAGTCAGCAACAATAAGATTATATATATATATATATATATAAGTGGTCGAGCACTGCAGCGCAGTATGTCAAATCCAGAATTATTATAGAACAGGCTCAAGCACTGCAACGGCATTTTCTGGCGTTGTTGTGCTCTTAAACTAGCACTGTAGCACTCACAAGTATAACATCAAATATGTACAGGTCAAACAAAAATTCAAAAATTCATATTTTAAAATACTTTTTTATTTTTGGACTGTTACATGTCGGACAAAATGAGCATGGGCTAATGGTTTGCTTCGTTGCTCTCCTCATAATAAGGTAGTTCAAACAACAACAAATGAATACATTAGACATCGATTATCAATATACTTCAAACATCCTTTTTGAGTAAGTGTTGAACAACTTTCGATATGAAACATATGAAAATGTTAGACTACCATCAAATATGAGTTTATCATTCTCTTTGTAAGATGAGAGTTCAATTGATCGATCATTATGGCTTGCTTAAAAGTCGATAACTATAAAGCATTAATTAGATGTTTGTTAGTGTCAAATGACAAAAGTTAGGAGTCAAATTTATTGTGTATCAAACTATTTATGGTGGTTGAGAGATGGAGATTAATCTCTTATGATTGTACAAAGATCCAACATATACAAAGAAAAAAGAGGATCATAAAAGATGCTATAATTTTTTATTTGAAAAATGAAAAATTATAGCACCGGTAATAAATAATGATCCTCCTTATAATTAGAGAATATTTTGATATAATATCATAGACATTAACTATGGTGAGCATTAAGAGCCTTTGAGTGCCATTGATCTTCCTAGGGTCAACCTCAAAGAGAAAGATGTACGTACTTATGACTAGTGTTAGAAGAATTCACGAGAGAATTAGCTCGAAAGGAATTTTTCAGAGTGGTGATGATTAAAGGAGCATGCCATGAATAAAGTGTAGATGATCATCATGGACATTATAAATTTCATGGATAGCAATTAAAGAGGATACAAATCCATACTCTTTAAATTTAGATAAAATCTATCCCCACAAATTCTCCCTATAAGAAATGACAATAGTTTGAGTTGAAGATTGCAGAGGCCTTTAAATGAATAATTAAGGTTACATTTCACCCCCTATAATGCTCATTAGACCCTTCAATGTAATTTTTTTTTATTTAAATATTCACCATCTTATATAAAATTTTAATTTGCAATTAATTTTATACTCTTCTTATTATAATTGATGCCATCTCTATTTTTTTAACTGCTCATCTATTTTTAATTAGAAAAATACTGGGCACAAAATTTTTTTTTTTAAGCAGATGGACTATTGGATTTACAATTCTATTTGAAAAAATTTAACAAACAACAATTTAAAAGAAAGATTATTGTTGCATGTCGAAACATTCATGGTTATAGAGATATTTAAAGTTTGATATTTTAGTTTTGTACGGAGATTCATCACACACATTGATAAAGAAATGGGTGCAAGAGTCATAAGACACTTTGATTTTTTTTAAGTAAAATTTTTTGAAAAGGGGGAAAAAATTATGGGACCTTGTCCAATTGAAATAATTTCACTAGTGTTTATCATTGATTAGAAATGATGCCCTTCCTCGAGGAAAGGAGTTGGCACATTGCAGTCGCTCTGTTGTCCACCGACTATAGTCCCTCAATCGCCCACCGATTATAATCCATCCGACCACCTTCGCCCGACTACAATAATTCCATTTACCGTCGTCGCCCGATTACGATGCTTCTGACCTCCATCACCCACCAACTATGATCCCTCCGATCACCATCATCCAACTACGGTCCTTCCAACTTCCATCAACTACGATTCTTTTGACCATCATAATCCAACTACAGCCCTACCAGCAAAAAAATAGCAAAACACTCACCTGAGAATAGCCCTTGCAACATTAGTTTCTTCCAACCCCAAGCATATTTAGTTTGTTATATAATTAACTACATTGAGCCAACGCCTTCCCCTGAAAAAACGCATCTTTTATAATCAACTACATCATTAGTGAATTCATTCAAAATGGACGAGGCCCTGAGATCTTTCCTCTTTTTAGAAATTTCTAAGTATAAACTCAATTCTCTTCTGAATGATGCAGTACGCTCTTATCTGTGTGCTTGAATTTTGTATAAAATTAGAACATTAAATTTTCTCTCTACCATCACAAATTTTCTTAAACGCAATGATAACATATGAACTATCATGAACACAAACTAAATGTTCTGATATTAGAAACGGTTTGTTACAACTTTCTTGCACCATCAGTTTTCAAACCACCACAATTTCATTATAGCACTATTTTCTTTTTAAAATTTTCTATAATAAAAATATGTTTATTAAAATCAAAATAATTAAGAATTCATTTAAGACAATTTTATTACTACTTTATGGAAGTTGAAAATATAACTTCTTAAATTTATTGAACAAAATAATTTTTTAATACAATTTTTTTTCAAAATCATAAAAAATAGCTAACTAAAAATTATAATTATGATATGAAAAAAATAAAAAAATTATCCCAAAATAAAAATCTAAATTATTTTTCAAATATTAACTTTCCAACCAACTTTGCAAAACACTCATAACTCATTCATCCAAACATACCGATCTAACTAACAATAATGAAACCGAATAAAACTGATTTGGGCATTAATTCCAATTGCGCCGGCCGTTGCCCAAATAAATGATATTTCAAATAATAATTGCTATGTTGTCAAGGAGGCAACAGTTCAGTTAAGCCAGACTTTCATTACACGACAGTCTATTGGGCAAGGCATTGCGTAATGGCCACTTTCAATAACAACATCATACAGAGAGGGAGAGAGAGAGAGAGAGAGCTTCCATAAGTACTAATCAGCATTTTTTCTCAGGAAAGATGAACAGATATATAGCTTAAGCTCCATATTTTAAATACAAAATCCATGAACTTTGGATGGTCAAGAGGAAAGAAGGAAGCAGGCAAAAGAACAAGCCGAATGATGCCATCGTTCAACACCAAGCTTTAGCTTAGCGAATGCAGTTGAGGCCGGCCATACATCCCCACAACAAATTCCTCAGCACCCTCTGCTGCAACAAACAGAATCAAAGTGAAATTTTATAAAGAGATTCCCATCATTGCAAAAAATGTGAGAGAGAGAGAGAGAGAGAGAGAGACCCTCTTGTCGGGCTTTTGATAGAGGAGCTCAGGGGGAATCTTGTACAGGTCCTCGTCGACTGCCATGGGAGCTCTACGAGTCCTCGGCATGGTTGCTGTGGAATCGCCCACAGTCCCCTGTTTCTTCTGGGACTGTTTCTTCTGTTGCTGCTGCTCCTTCGAGAAAGGTTTCTCCACTCCAACTCCATGGCCTTTCCTCACCTGAAACAATTTATAAAAAAGAAAAAACACTCTTCATCAAATGAACTAAAAACCAAACAAAATCCCACAAACACAATAAGAGAGCGCCAAAGACTGCACCTTTCGGCGACAATGGCTGCAGTAGGGGTGAGCAGATTTGTCAGGCATGGCCACTTGCAGTTTGAAGAGATCTTCGTCGCCGAAGAAACTGGGTCGAATCAAACCCGGCTGGCTCGCCGAATCAAAGCAGTGCGATAGGGACATCTCGTCGAAGTATTCCCAGTTTCCAAACGGCGGGATTTTCCAACTTTTATTCTTCTCCTGCAAGCAAATTACTAGTTTGAGATTAGATTTCTTCTACCCCACTCCAGACCAAAACATGGGGGAAAAAATATAAAAAACCAATCTTTTTCACCTCCATTTCTCTTCTACAGGACGCGGTAAGTGAAGCAGGAAACTACTACATACGACAACAGAAGGCGACGAAGACGAACAGGAATGAATTGGAGAAGCTACTGAGAAATACTGAAATAGAGACAAAGACTGTTTTAAATAAGCAGCCGGGCATGGCAGTGCTCAACCTACGTTTAAGAGGCATGGCATCCCTATTTACAGGTGTCTTCTGACGGCGACGGATGGAACTATTACGCCGTTCTTCTCCACTTGCCCTGCTCGTATGACTTGCTCTGCGCTTATCCCAAGGAACAGAATGGCGGTAGGCTCTCCCTCAATCTCGGTCCCCTGGCTCCTCGGCTAAGAAGCTCAGCAAAAAAGGAGCTAAAGAAAAAGCCAAAAAAATTTGTATCAAAAGATAAAAGAACAAAAAACCTCGTAAATCATAAAGGTAAAAACGGCTAATGAATTAGCAAAAACAAATAAGGAAAGAGACTCTGAATAAGGATTAATTATATGTTATTCGAAGGCGAATTAGAGCACGTCACCTCATCTCTTTGTTATTTATCATGACAGTGTACAGCTGTGCACCAAGTGATGTGGCGAGCTCTGATTTACCTCCGGACACAGAACTACGTTCAATGTAACAAATAATTTCTGATAAAATTTAAAGGTCTTTTGGTTCTCCATTTAATATTACAAAATTTCAATCTTGCTTCAAGTATTTGATATGGGCTCATTTAGGCTTTGATTAGACAACTTTAGTATCGTTGGGTTCATCATATCAATTATTTGACTATAAGTTTGAAGAAATCAAAGATCAAATAATCATGAGTTTAATTTTAGAAGTTTTTTTAATTTAGATGTGCATTGAGTTTCATATTGGATCAAGTCATGTGCAAAGTCCGCAACCTTGCTCATCTATTCAACGATTCCTCATGATTTTTATCAGGCACTCAAAATCTTAATAAATTCATAAATATCTATAAATACACATGCTATGCCCATAGTTATGAGAGTATCATTCTAACATCGCCCACTAATAATAATTTGGGGTTCTAGAATATCTATATATTTTTTATTCGATATCTATTTAAAAAAAAAATCTTACCCATTGATTTGATAAATATATTTGAAAGAATTACAAGCCTTGAAGAAAGATATAAGTAAATCTAAAAAGAAAGATATAAGTAAATCTAAAAAGGCTTCATTAGAAAGCATTAGAAATGACATTTTCATCTTATTTAAATGAGAATTTGATTATACACAGAACACAATGGAAAAAAAGATTCATCTAAGTGATCCCACATACTAGGAAAAGGACTTTTTTTATTGTTAATGTATTACCATAATTGAATTTTATGTTCCTTATTTGTCAATTTTTTTTTTTTTTTTTGAATAAGCTAACATCCTAAGTCATAACATTGAAACAAAAAATTATTTGGCTTTCTTTTTTTAACTTAGGTTTCATTTGGGACGAGTTTCTTATTGCTCCTTAAAATTGCTTTCTAGTATAAATTTTAAAAATTTATATTAATAAATTGCTTTAAAAAACAGTAAAAAAATCGTCCCAAATAAAATCTTAGACAACTTTTGCCGTCGAGCCCAGGAACAATTATTAGGTCTGGTGGCCAGACGTAGCTCTACGTCGGTCACCACTGAGATCGCGTCACGTGCTCTTACTCTTTACTGCGCGGCCCGACGACTTGACCCGGACCGGAACAAGGGAATGCTATGTTCGTGTATTGCTAGGTATTACTCGGTATTTGTTTGGTATTGCTTGACAATCATTTCTTCAAAACTCGGTATTACTCGGTATTGTTCTGTATTGCTCGGTATTGGTCTTCACATAATAGTATTTCTCGCTATTGCCGAGCAAAATTGACAAATACCTAGCAATACCGAGCAATACCTAGCAATACCGGATTGTCATGGATTTAAACAACGCATGTGCGACATACCCACTATTCGCCGGGTTGGATCCGCAGTTTTGCCTGCTACGTGGCGTGATCTTAATACCGGCCGAACATAGCTCTATTGTCCCTTCACCGGATCAAATAAAAGTTCGGAGCCCAGGGCTCAATGACTATTAAGCTTTGACTCCCTCGCTGCCCTTTTTCCGGGTAAATGAATATCGCATTTAAAGCATTCTGGTTAATGGAATAGAGCTTCGCAGGCTAGGCGCATGCATAGCAGTAGAATCTCAACTCCAACTTTTTTTAACGATTGAGCATTTGAACCCTCTCTGTATTAATGGAGGCCACCGTCCCCTTCATTTGCATATCTTCGATCTCCTTCTCTCTCTCTTCTGTCTTTAAGTTTTGATAGTCGAGCCTGCAGAAAATATTTAAGGACTTGTCAGCCATGGAAGCATAGCGTATTAATAAGGCTTGGAGAATGTGCTTCATTATGCATTCATGATTATATCATTAGCAATGGATGGGAGTTTTGTAATCATTATGTACTGATGATCGTAATTACATTCAAGGAAAATAATATTTTGCCAACCGATAGTTCTAAGAAAAATTATGTGTTAGCAGCTGATATTTGTTTACATTATTATAAAGTTGTATTGATATTTATGATGCTAATATGTATTGGTTTGTTTATATTTTTCATGTTTTTTTTTTTTTAATTTTGGCATATATAATTTTAATAAGAATTTTTATTATATCAATTTTAAATAATAAATATAATAAATATGTGTAGTAATAAAAGGAGACTAAGGTTTAGTTTGGAACTACTTTCTTACTCCTTAAATAAAACTTTTAGCAAAAAAACTTAATTTTTTTTACTAAAAACTGCTTTAAAAAGCATGAAAATCTGTCACAAATGAAGTTTAAATGATCAGCTTGAAGATGAGCTATAATAACCATAAAAACTAATGTAATAGCTTAGCTAAGTACCTTCTATATAGATGAGCAACAATTGTTATAATACCTTCTATATAGATGAGCAACAATTACTATTTTTCCTACCTTGCAAAATTTATTATTGGGCAAAGTAGTGATCATAAACATTGAGGATACTTAGATTGATTAGTGTCTTCTACTAGAAAATGTAGTAAATTCATTGCTAAAAATATTTTTTCAATAAAAGAGGTAAGGAAATCGCTCACACCACAGTAAAATATCATCTATTATCAAAAATACCGGCGAATTTTTCCTGCCGGAAATATTTTCCTGCAACTTACCGGCGGCTAGAGCAGTGACCAACGTAGAACATATGCCGAAATTTACCAGCGGTTGGACCACCATAAATTACGAGCGATCAAACCTCGTTAAATTCCGACGCAAAAACCGCTGATTAACCGACGATTTAACCGCAGGTTATTACCGGTGGCCAATCTACCTGCTTAACTAACATAAATTTTATTAGTATTAGATTATTTTCGTGTAGTGTTAGTAATATTTATTATTAGTCTTCACAAAACTAAGGTTTTAAAATTATCAATAATACAAAATAATTTTATAAATTATGATTAATAATATACATAGATTATTTAGATTATATACATATTTGCTTTTTTTAATAAATAAGCACATAAAACAATTAATTAGGACAAGCTGTTGTTGGTATAAGATGGCATGTTAATTATTAACACCTCGGATAATCACCGTAGATATAAGTGCTTGGCTTATCAATAGACCTATATGATGCATAACACATACGAGCTTTAGCAAATCAACATATAGTTATAGCTAAAGCTCATAAATAAGCTTAGATAATAATGAAGAAAATGCGTAGATTTCTGCATTAACACATTTATATCATGAGTTGCCCTCATTAATTCTTTCTTAAGAAGTGAAATTGTAAGTGCTATGTTTAAATTATAACAAATTATTTGTAGTCTTAGGCTTTATTTGAATGATTTTCTTTCAGCTTTTTAATACAAAATTTTAATTTTTGTATTATGAAGTCATTTTAAGAAGCAATAAGAAAGACGTCCCAAGCAAGAAGTGTTAGCTTGGGACGCCTTTTTTATTGCTTCTTAAATCACCTTCTTAGTATAAAAAATAAAATTTTTATACTAAAAAATTACTTTAAGAAGCATAAAAAACAGTTCCAAACAAAATCATAGTGTCCTCTCCCTTAGAATCTAAGGGAACAAACATTTAAATCAATATTAATTAGGACTCCAATCAACACTTTTATTGAAAACTAACTCAGATTAATTAATTCTAAGAATTCAAAGTTTATACTATTTCATAGAGAATCTTACAATTTTTTTAAAATATTTTAGAACATTTATCCTTTATTGAACAGAACTTGAGAGCAACAGGTCAAAACTCTGTGAAATTGACATTTTTATTAAGCGCGTCATCATGTGAGGTCATAGTAGAGGGAAGCTCACTGGTCAAAATTCAAAAAGTAAGAGATACCATGCATCTTTTTCTGCTATGAAAGAAGAACTCGTGAACCTGTTGCAAAGGTTTCACGTTGCAATACAAATCCATTACAGACGGAAAAATAACACAAAAGACCCACGAAAAAAAGCAAAATTGTGTAATTCCATGGCTCTTCTTCAAGCTGATCAGCGAACGCAGCCGATTCCCATACATCCCGAAAAAAAAGTCCTCAGAACCTTCGTCTGCAGCAACAGACAGATAGTCACACACTGAATATTGATAAGAGATTTCCACCATGTAAAAGAGAGAGAGAGAAAGATACCCTCTTAGGCTTTGGATAGAGGAGCTCAGGGGGGATCTTGTACAAATCTTCGTCCACCGCCATGGGAGATATACGCCTCCTTGGCGCTGCCGCCGTGGTGTTAGAGACCTTCGCCTGTTTCCTCTGTTCCTGCGCCTTCTTGCTGTGCTTCTCCTCTCCAGCTCCACTCACTTTCCTCACCTGAAGCCAGCCAAAAAAAATAAAGGTTAACTAAATGAACTCAATTCGAAAACAATCTCAAGAAGGCTGGACGAGAGCACCAAAGGCCTGACCTTTCGGCAGCAATGGTCGTCGTAAGGATAAGCATATTTCAAAGGCATGGCCACAGGTACTTTGAAGAGATCATCCTCGCAAAAGAAACACGGTGGAAACAAAGCAGACTGGCTTACGTAATCGAAGTAGTGGGTGATTGGTATATCGTCGTAGTATTCCCAGTTCCCAAAAGCCGGAATTTGCCTTTTCATCATCTCCTGCAATCAAAATTGTTCAAATAAGGCGTCCTATCTAAACAGAGCAATGGCAAAATTTAAAAAAAAAAAAAAACACAAAAATTAAATCTTGGTGCGGGAAGCTTTCTTATCACCTCCATTTCTTAATTTCCTGTAAGATGGTGCAGCAAAGAAAGAGAAGTAGTGTAGATATATAGGAAGCGGAAGAGAAGAATGTGAAGGCGAATGCAGAAGTGGAGAGGTGGTGGTGGTTAGAAAAAGAGAGGATAATTAGAGATATTATAACTGCGGTCTGCTCGCTTTTAAGAGGCCTTTGCAATGCTGTGCTCGCTTTTAGCAGGCAAGGGTGTTATTAGCTTTGATGAATAAGTAACTATTCCACTGCTTCTTCTTCTCTTGCTTTAGCAGTTATGCTTATCCCGACGAGAGATAAGGTTCTCTCTCTTACAGCATTCATTTAATTTTCGATTCCCATTTGTTATCTATCACGTGGAAAGGGGCGATGTGGTCGCAACGAAGCTCTGTTGCAGCCTCTGAGAATGTTTTAAAAACAGGATCGTGGTCAAGGCGTGGATCAGGGGTAGATATTCATTAATCAAAATTAAAAATTTTGTCTTGTTTTGAATGGTTCGATAATAAATTAATTTGTTCTTGAAGTTTTAAGGACGTTAGAAAAAAAAAATTCTATTAGAGGGGTCCGCTCAGCAAAATTCAAGTTGGATGATTGAAGTAGAGGAATGCATCGGGCTTGTTGTGTGATAGAAAAGTATCTCTCAAACTTAAGAAAAAAATTTATAAGATGGTAGTGAGGTCTGCAATGCTTCATGATGTTGAATGTTGGCCATTAAAAGAGAAACATAATACTAAGTAAAGTGTGGCAGAGATGAGGATGCTCTGGTGGATGAGTGGTTTTACCCTTAGAGATAGGATACGAAATGAGCATATACGTGAAAAGGTTGGAGTAGCTACAGTAGAAGATAAGATTAGAGAGAGTTGCCTTAGATGATTTGGTCACATAAAACGGCGGCCTTCCAATGACCCGGTTAGGAGAGTAGAGGCATTAGATTTGACTTATGTTAAGAAAAGTAGAGGCAAACCTAAAATGACTTGGTTAGAAATATTAGAAATGATTTTTCTTTATTAGATTTAAATGAGAATTTGACCTTTAATAAAACACAATGGAGAAAAATGATTCATGTAGCTGACCCTACGTAGTGGGATAAAGACTTGATGTTGTTGTTGTAGGGGTCGCTCATTAAAATTCGGAAAGATTTGCTTTTTATTTTTTTCACTCTCATTATATTATAAGAAGGGTTTTTCAAATAACACCACTTTAACATAATTTTATAATAACAAAATAATCATTATACTAAAATATTATTTTTGTTTCTCAAACTCTTTATAGATGAATAAAAAATAGTCTCAATATAGAGAAATTATTCTGTGCGGATACCGGTCGCAAAATGCCGTCAGGAGACCAACTAGCATGCGCTACGTCAGCAGTACCGAGCCGCTGTATCAAGATGTATCGAGAAGTACCGAGCAAGAGGTGGTGGCGTAGCGCATTCTGATTAGTCTCGGGACGGCATTCGGCGTCCACATAATATAATTTTTCCTCAATATGAGACTATTTTGATTCATTTTTGAATACTTCAAAAACTAAAATGATACTTTAATCTAATTGGGTACCATTTTAACCCTTCATAAATAATCAAAAAATCATTTTGATCCTTCATAAACAATCAAAACCCATTTTGATTATTTTCTTTTTTCCTCAAATGACCATTATAGTCATATTGAGCAACAAATATTGAAATTTTAAATTTTGATTAGGCTGAATGCCATTATTCGATCTTCTCCTACATTTTTAATAAAAATAAATAATCTTACATTATTCCACTGTTCTTCGGCATTAAATGATGAACGGCTTGCAATTCTGTTTTTTCAAAAATGAATCGAAAGATTGGTATGGAGGGCAGGACTTTTATTGGACGAGATCTACGTCGAGCATGCCGTAGAATATCAACTTTTTGCCGTTGGCTTGAACTTTGAACCCCTTGCATTAATGAAGGCCACCAGCTTCTTCACCAGTTTGTCTGTTCCTCTCTCTCTCTCCATCTTTCTTTCTTCTGCCTTCTTGTCTATCAGGTTTCGATTGTCGAGCTTGCTGATGGTCAAAAACTCGTACATGGAAGCTGAGCAAAGGGAGGATCATTAGCGTTTGATGACTTCAATTTTATAATTAGTTAGTTAGAGTTGAGATTAGAGATGGCAGTCAACATGTCCGCCCTCTTAAGCTTGATTATCGGTTGAGTCGACTCATATACAAAAAAATGCTTTATTGGGACAAATTTAAGCCATTTTTTTAGCGATGTTATTAATGAATTCACTCACCTATGCAATATGTATAGCTCGTGATATTGTAGTTAGAAGTCTAAACTCTCTTTCTTTTAATAAGCTAATATGAGCGGCATATAAGCAAAAATTAACTATCTAAATTATTGCCTGCCAATAGGGTTGCAAGCGAGCCAAACGTTCGACGAACAACTCATTGTTCGGTTCGATTAAAGCTCGTTTGTGATCGTTTAATTAACTAAACAAACAAACTTGAACAATATTTTAAATACTCGATTCTTAAATAAACAAACTTAAACACTAATGCGTTCGGCACATTTATGTTCGCGAACAACATCATTTGAAGTTCGTGAACAAGCTCGACATTAAGCTCGATAAGAAGCTCGATAAAAGCTCGATTCGTGTTCGATTTTGAACTCGTGAATAAGCTCGATAAAAATAATTACTATTTGACTATAGAATTAATAAATATAAATAATCATTGCCTTTGTTACATAGACTATTGCTTTTATTATAAATATGTTTGTTCATAGATATGTTCATGAACATGTTTGTTTGATAGTTAAAAAAATTTCGTTAAATATGTTCGCGAATAAGCTCGATAAACACTAAATGAACGAACATGAACTGAACATGAACCAAACATGAACACTCATTAATTTAAATGAACTAAACATGAACATAAACAATAAAGCTCGAACAAACATGAGGGTATATTTGGCTCATTGGCCTTAAGTTTTTTTTTTAAATGAGGGTATATTTAAAAGTTTTTTTTTGTTGAAATGTTTCATAATATAGAGAAAATTTAGGACAAATTTGTAGTGATCCATATTGAGTCCTTTGATCATAGAGCTTTCATCAATCATTTGTGCCTTAATGATGTTAGAATTAAGTGATATTAAGTTTGTTAGATTTGTCTCGTCGAGCCACTCGATTCAACTATAAATATGTCATTTTTGAAAATCATTTGGTTACTAAATTAATGCTTTTAAGCTTCCACATATGCTTCAGCTCCTTGCTTAAAACCTATTTTGATTGGATATGATCGATTTTGGTGTCATCAGGTTCGTCTTTTTGAAACGTTCAGTTTGACTATGAATTTGCTAAGATCAGTGTTTGGATGGTTGCAAATTGAATTTTGAAGATTTTTAATTCAAATACGCTTCAAGATTCGTGACATATCAAGGTGATTGTTGGTGATGTATTACAAATTATATTTTTTAAATTAAAATTGTACAAAGCTCATCTAATTCATCTCTTGGTTAGAAGTTTTAGCTACCAACCAAGAAGTCTTGTATTCGAATTTTGCGTATGTGATGATGTGTGTGTGTTTGTCTTAATTGGCCTAAATGTCCCAAAAAAAAATTGTATACAGAATAAACATTCTAATTTAATAATTAAAAATTTAAATTAATTAAATATTTCATAATTTAAGAGTTCCATGTCAACTATATATAATCCTTATTTTTAAAAAATGTTTATTTATTTGAAACAACTTTTTTATTGATCACAACATAATTTATGTTTATCTACTTATTTTTTGTTTATTTCAAAAAAATTATGTGTTAAGAATTTATTTTTTATAGTAGCTTTATCTTTCTCAAAAATAATTGTACAATTAACTTTATAAAAAAATTGACTTTAATTATATTTTATAATAATTTCATGAAATAATATTCATTATTTTCATATTATCGATTTTAAAACTTATTTTTAATTAATAAATTATTTAAGATTGATTTTATCCTTCTCAAATAAGATATAAATGATATTTAATGCCCAATAAAATCAAGAGAGATAAGACAAATTTTAATCTTAGATAGATGTGGGCAAATATAATGCCTATTTTTAAATAGGATTAGAACTTTTCCATATATAGAAATATGTTGATTTAACCGCATACCCTTTTTTAGACCATGGTAAATTCCCAGTAAAAGCTTTTGAATAGGTTCCTCTATAGATTTCTACGGCTACTTATTCACAATTATTCTGCAATTATAACGTTCGTTATCTTCTCCGTTAGCTTTACGAATGGTGCCGTCAGTAGTGGCGGTGGATGCTTCGTGTGAACGGATTTATTATAGACCAGCAGAAGCTTTTCTTTGTACGGCCAATTCATATCATGGATGGGTCATATGGCCTTTCATATTATTTTCTGTCACATATTTATTGTTATTCAATGAGAAAACGCAGATCGTGCATCGGTTTTATTAAAGAATATTAATAACGAATTTAATTTATATTCAACACTAAATTAAAAAAAAAAATGAAAAATATTTATCTCATCAGGGAAAGGAGGTGAAGGGCCGACCGAATTCAGAGAGTAATATAACTTTGGATCAGTTATGTTCCCTATTCAATGGAAAGTTTATTATATGCGAATTCCGGACATAATTTACATTTAGATTGTTAGTATATACGGTGTTTAAATATTATATATAACATATGGAGTTTAACTAGAATGCACCACGTCAGTGGTACCAAGCCGCAGTACCGAACAAGAGGTGATATGGTGCATTCTAGTTGGTCTTCCGACGACATTCGGCGTTCGCACAGAATAATTAATCAACATGTTCGAACGCAACTCTACATCAGACTCCACATGTAATGATTTCTCATGTCAATAAGCCAAATTTATATTGATTCAAATTTTTTTCTAGTGCATTTACCACACAATGGTCAGCTCCGAATGGATTTGACCCGATTGATCTAATAACTTTGTTGAGAGTTAAATTGATCAACTGATTTCAAAAAAAAAAAAAAAAAACTATCACTTCACAAGAGGTCATATATAAGAATAAGGAGAAATAAATCAATCAACAAATATTTGTACGAGCAATAAATCACCATCATAATATTTTCATGATATTTTGAGAGAGAGAATATACTCAAACTCTGAAGCCTTATACCAATTACGAAGTTCTAAATGAACTAACAAGGATATGGTATTCATGGCTAAATATTACCAAGACTACCATCTAATAATTTTGTTGTTGAGATTGGTCTCTTCTTGTCTCACTAACATCTTTTAGGCTTTTCGCTTGTTGCATACTAATCTATACATATAAATAATGTGAGTTAGGACAATTCAGTAAAAAATGATTAAAATATCAAACCTAATAGGACAAAATGATTAGCTAATTTATCAGTTAGAGAAGCTAGATCGACTCTTGACAAATATGTGATCAATACTTTTTTCAGGTAAAACATGAAGCTTTTAACCATGTAATGCAAGCAACATTATTTTGTCAAAAGCTCATTTAATATTACTTGTAGCATCATCAAATTTCATGCCACTTCCCAATATATCCATTCAGTTATAATTCATAACATCTTCATGGCTTCAATTTCATTAAAATTTAATATTCAAAATTCTCCGGAGAAGATGCATATTGACAATAATTCCCTAGCGAATTTCGAAGGAGTAGTTATCTAAATTTTTCATTATGAAGTTGAAATTTTTAGAATTTTCCTTTTTTTGTCACTATATGCCACATATATGACTGTAAAATGTAAATATCAGTTAATACTTGATATTCGAAAATCTTAGTCACATAAGACATTTTTAAACAAATATTGTAAGTTCTAAACCTTTACCAACCTAATATATATATAATCTTTTATTCTACACATATATTACTTGATATATAAAAATCAAATTGGGTTAAGGATGTTTGAGTTTATTTTTATAAGATACTTAAGTATTAAGGTTCAAGATCATTATACTCTCTCTCACTTAGAAATTTTAGCATCAAATTTTATATACGTGTATTTGAAGAGGTAGAGGGCTTATTCTTTATCTTACTTTCATGTCCAATGGCCATGTGGCTTCTCATTCTAATTTATCTCAGCATTGAATCATGACCACAAGGATCTTCTTATCGCAAAATTATTTCTCTTGAAGCAAAATATCTACTTGAGTTTGAATTCATAGCTAAAGAAGAACAAAACTTAAATATATTTAATATTATATTAAACAAGAAGAAATATGCAATGCATGATATACTCTATCGAGCACACAAAATCAATGAATAGGTAAAAGATCCTACTTGATATTATAGATATGTTAAAAGTTCTAATTTTGACATAGCTCTCATTTTATAATATAATTTAAATATTTTATTTTATGGGTTAACTTCAAGGAAGAAATATTCTCCTACCTCAAACACGATTTCCTTATACCTGCGATGTTACTTCTTTATTTATAAATCTTATGCTACTATTAGTCACTCCTAAAACATCTTAATTTTCTTAGTTGTCTCATCCATTATCAGAGGCGTTAAAAGTGCTCGCTTTCCTAAGTTATTTTAATATAAGAATGATATATACTTCCTCCTACATAGTGCTTAAAATAAAAATATGTTGATACTTAAATTATAGTTATCTTAAAAAACAAAGTTGATATAAAGAATAAGCTGTGCATAATCTCCCCCAAAATTTAGGATGCACATTCAATCTAAGATTAATTTCTATTATTTTCTTAAATTAGCCATTTGTTTGGTGATAGAAATCAATGTTGGAATTGAGTTGAGTCTCTAATGTTGCATTCACTTACCGCCATACTCTAAATAATCAATAAATATCTTAATTAGAGACTATGGTCTTAAGTACATCATTGAGTTAAATATAGTGCAGACATATAATTGATTTATTTTATCGACAAATGATGCTTGTCATATGTAGGAAGGAAATGCATACTTATTTGTTTTAATATATGACCACCCAAATGGCATTATAATCCTGAGATGATTTACTAAATCCTACAACGAAACTTATCTCGTTGTCATCCCACTTCCAACTCAAAATGCTCATTACATTAATAATCCATTCAACTCCCAAGTGTTTGGCCTCACCACCTGATTTCATTCATCAACTTAAAAAAAATGGACTGCATACTTCTAAAGTCTTGTCCATCATAAGGGAGTCTTTAAAACTTCATATAATAACTTAGAAACTTTGATAAGTTAAGGTATATCGAATAAAGGAGTTCACCAAACTAATACCCCTAAGAAAGAAACAAGTCAAAAGAAGGACCTCGGTCGCATTACTATTTATGTCCTTGATAACTTATGGCATATCAAGAAGAAGGTGAATTGGTTGTGCAATGATCATTTTAAACTTCTTTTATATTCACTAATTTCATACACAATCTAACTCTAATAAAAACTAGCAATAATATCCTTTGGAAAGAAGATAAAATCATCAACAATTAAACGATTACACAATCATTCCTATCTATGGCGTCGATTGTCTTCATTGCATCATATGACTATGTAAATAATATATATATATATATATATATATATTTTATAATCACATTTTTTTCAATTACGTTTAACCTATTTATACAAGGGACCAATTTATGTAAGTTAGGCCTCTTTTATTTTTCTATTTGAATTTTTCTATTTGAATTTTTCATATAAAAAAATAGATTTTTATTCATATATTTTAATAATTCCTAAAAAACTAAGACTTAAAAATTATATCTCAATCTTCACAAATTTTTCGGCTCACAACAATATGAATATGATATATCAATATCAGAAGAATGGGAAAGGTTACTTAAAATATAAAGATCAAATCTTTTATGATTTTGTCAAAAGCTGCTTTCAACAAAAATGCCATTTAAGAACATTTCAAAAAGAGACTAAAAAAAATAGCAATGGTCCACATATGGCATGCAGGATTATATAGCTCTTAAAATCATTATGTGCAGAAGCAGAACCGGTTCGAATATCTAAGCCCACGACTCGGTATCCCTCGGTATCAGCTCATTTTGATTGGTATTCGAATGTAAAATTATGTTTGATATCCACACAGAATAATCTCTCACGGATCGAAGCCTCAATCATCAGTTTTTGAATCCCTTTATTCCAACATACCCCTTGAATTAAGCTTACAGAAGAATTTCAGCATAAAGTTCCCATTTTATTACACCTAAAAATCACACTTTCATCACAGAAAAACTATTTTGCACAAAATTTGCGAAGTTTCCATTATTAATAGCATCATCACGAGGTCATAGTTGATGGAAACACCGGTCAAAATTTAACTTCCACCGAGAGTTAAAGCGACACATTAAGCAAGACGTGAGATTCACTGTACAACTTCTCCAATGAAAGAAAGATGAACTCATAACTTAAGCTCAGCATCTCAATACCAAATACACGACAAACGATGAAAGGCAAAAAGAAAGTAGGAAAAATGAGCAAGCTGCAATGATTCCATGGTTCTTCTTCAAGCTCAGTTGATGCAGTTGAGACCCATGCATCCTGATAACAACTTCCTCAGAAGCTTCTTCTGCAACAAGAAAAAAGCAATCACAGTGAACTTAGATAAAGGGATTTCTGCAATTGAAAACTTCCAACTAAACGGCTTATGATAGAGAAGATACCCTTTTTGGTTTTTGATAGAGAAGCTCGGGGGGAATCTTATATAAATCCTCGTCTACTGCCATGGGAGCTTTACGCCTCCTCGGCGTGCCCGCAATGGCGTCGAAGCCCCTCCCCTGTTTCATCAGTTGCTTCTCTACTCCAACTCCATTCCCCTGCCTCACCTGAAATCAACCAGAAAAGCTTCACCAAACGAGCGAAAACCAATCAAAATCCCAAAAAAGTGTACAAGAAAGCGCAAAAGTTCGAACCTTTCGGCGACAATGGCCGCCATAAGGATAACCATGCTTCATAGGCATTGCCACAGGCACTTTGAAGAGATCTTCCTCACCGAAGAAGCTTGTTCCCGCATGGCTTACGGAGTCGAAGTAGCGAGTAATAGGCATCTCGTCGCAGTTCTCCCAGTTCCGAAAAGCAGGGACTTTCCACCTCTTCATCTCCTGCAACCAATCATGTTCAAATGAGACCCCTCATCCCCAGAACAGAGCACAGACAAAATTAAATCAGGTATAGTAAAAAAATGGCAATTTTGGAGCAAAAAGCTCTTTCTCACCTCCATTTTTCTTTCAAAGGGAACGGCACAAGCGAAGTGAAAGACCACTATCTATATAAGGAGGAAGAGAGAGAGAGGAGGGGGAAGAAGAAGACAATAGCGGAGAGGTAGTGGTGGTTAGAAAAAAACAGAAGAGAATTAGAGAAAAAACTGGTTGGTCGTAGGTGGCTTCTTTAATCACGGAGCCAGGCCTGTCGTCCTCTGCTAGCTTTTAAGAGGCAAGGCTGGACTAGTAATGGCGAAGGAGAAACCCATTCCCTGTTTCTTCCCCTCTCCCTCTATGCTTATCCCGAGGAGCAGAAGCGGCGGCAGGCTTGACCTTTGCAACATTGGGCGCCGCTCCGCTCCGTTTGCATTGGCAGATCACGTGAAGAGGAGCGGCTGAACCTAGATTTTAAATAATGCTTTACTAATTAACTAACATGGTAATGCGAAAGGAGTGGACAATAAAAAAATATCAAAATGGCTTTATCAACAATACAAAAAACACTCAGCAGATCTGTTTGTTGCAGAGTTTAGACTATCGACTAAGATATTTTGTATTCAAATTTTATATATGTATGAATATATCTTAATTGAACTAAATGCTCTAAAAAATATAATGATTAACCAGAAAATACTACTAAAGCAATTTGTAATTCAAAATTTATTATTTTTTAAAAAATCATGTAGCTTAGTTCTTCCTTCAATTCATAAGCTCAGAGCTCTCTAAGTCCCTCCGTTCGAAGGCAAACAGTGGCCGACGACGATAAGTGACCGATGATGCTCTTCCAGTAATCATTGTTGAAGCAGCCGGTGATGAGATCAGCTTCCCTTAAGAATGAAGACGTCACTGCCCGATTCTGACGTGTCCCCTTGTGCTCAGTTGCTCTCCACCTTATCATGCTCGCCTCTGTCCTCATTACCAACCTCTTCACCCTATACACCTTCACATATGCACCAAAACCCTCTGTCATTTTCCACAGAGTTAAGAATCTCTCAATAATCTTCGAGCACGTGACCGCAAAAGTAAAAATTACTTGAGCCCCCTATAAGAATTTGTTGGCTGCGTCATTAATCGCACGCAACTTTATACAGCCAAAGTTACTCTAAGAAAATGGCAATTCATTTATATTTAAATATATATTTAACAATTTTTCCGCAAAATTTTATAGCTGCCTTAAACAGCTTCTAATTAAAAAAATAATTTGTAGTATGATTTTCTTATAAAAATAATAGCAGGATAAATTAAAATTATTTATTTTTTAATTTCATCTTTTTGTTTGTCTCTTCCCATATTTCTATGATGATTTCTTTCATCAACATGAATAATTACAATTTTTTTAAATTTAACCAAAAAATAATAATGAGATTTTTAAATTGAGTTGAAAGATGACTTTTGAGAATTAGTCAATGATGATCAGTATCCTTTCAGTAAATAGTATTCATTTGTCAGTTTTCGATAATTTCGGCTTCAATGATTTGACAGTCATGTTCTCCTCATTATGTCATTTTCTTTCTTCTGTATTTTGCAGCGAGGTTTTTTTTTTTTTTTTTTTTTTTTTTTTTTTTTTTTTTTTTTTTTAATTTATATTTAAGGCATAAGCCCATATCATTAAAGAAGAACAATTAGTTACATGTGTAAAAGAACATCAAAAAAGATCACGGGCGATAAAAAAATACACCCCTTAAAAACTCAAAATTATAGAGATCAACGTCAAAATTACACATGTCAAAAAACAAGAAATATCCAAAAGTAGATAAGAATTTGAATTAGTTGGGCTCATGAAAAAGGATTGCAAATGTCAAGGTAAGTCGTTCTCCCGGTTGCGGGAACTGCCATCAAGAAAATTCAGGTTGCAAGAGATCACCATCCATGGAGATAGCATATGCAATCAAACATCATTGCCCCAAGAATCCATCTGAAAACCCAACCAAATCGCAAAAAAACTCCAAAGCAGCAAGCCCACAAGAAGCAGAAAAACCGCAGGTTACCAAAAACAGGGCAATAATCCAAAGCCAGCATAGACATCTCACAGCAGATCCAACAAGAGAAAACCATCTTTCCATTTGCAGCGAGGTTTTTCGTTATTACTTGATTTTTTTTCCTTATGATTTTATTTTTTTTATTTTGATAAATTTTGGGGTAAAACACGTATATTAATGAAAAAAGAGTAGCAAAATGAACCAAAAAACACCTTTAAACTTAAATACTGGTATAAAGATCAAAACGAAATAAGAAAAGAAGAAAAAAAGAACCTCAAAAAAGAGGGCAAAAATGGTCAACAACCGGACTCAGGCATAATTGGAAGTTGGAACCAACAATCTCGGGCAAGTGAGTATCCAGCATCACGAAGAGAACGTCATAGAGCTCGTATGAGTTGAAGCACACAAGAGAAAAAAGCTCTCCTCTGGTTGCCAGTAGTACAAACCCCAAAGCAGAAATAATCGAAGCAAACCAATAATAAAACCGAAGTTAGTAACGGGCCATCCAAAAGGCAAATTATTGCATATGGTCATCGGACGAGGAAAATAGGTTCGGACATCCAATAAAAATTTGCCACGTCACCTGTGAGAAGAAACCTGCACAGAAAGGTTAAAGAAGAAGAAGGAAGAAGATGAACAGTAATATGATATTGAAAAGCCTGTTTCAGTTATCCTTCCGATGGGCTTATATAAGCCAATGAGGAATCATTACAGGTCGTTATGCTCAGTATAGTGGAGCAGACAGTAGTTCTGAGCAAATAACAGAGAAGTGGCTTTTGAACTTTAGCCATGTGTATTTTGGGTTTCATCATTAGCTTTACAACCTGTGCTTTTGACTTGTGCTTTGACTGCGCTTTACCTACGCTTTGACCTGTGCTTTAACCTGCGCTTTGACATGCGCTTTTGATGCGCTTAATTTAAAATAATATTTTATTAATATCCGGACCTATCTCTGCATTCGATGACCGGATGCAATAATTTGCCCATCCATGCAGGCATGGGCGGATCCCCCCTCAAATTTTTTTTTTTAAAATTTTAGAAGGATATTTTGGAATATTTTGGGTATTTTGTCCTCTCTCAAAAAATTTTTTTGCCCTCATTTAATCAATCCTAAGCATCTTTGCCCATCCCCCACAAAATTTTTTTTTTTACCACCCTGAAAAAAGAAGCTGGATCCGCCCCTGAATGCAGGTTGGTGGTTCCAGTCATCATTGTCCGTTTGGGGAGGATGAAATCCCAGGATCCACCACAAAAAAACACATGGAAAGCATCAAAAGCTGAGAATTCCAAACCCCCACAGACCTGCATCAAATACCAAAGCACGCAGGAAATGCATTAATTCAGCAAAACTCTTGATTTTTCCATCTCGCAGCCTTAGCATGAATGACAAGAACAACTGAACAACCTTACGAATGATAGACTGAGCAGAGGACTCCATCAAGGCAAAACGTCTATCATTCCTTTCTCTCCAAGCATAATAAATTGAGCAGCATAATACGAAGAAACAGAAAACCTTCTGAGAAGATTTAAGCTCCTGATGATCCTGAAAAAATTCGAAACTTTGAAACAGCGTCGGCCTAAGAAGAAATTCCAGTAAGGCCGGTAGGAGATGGGAAACCACATGAAAAGAGCTAATTGATTTATTTTATCGCGAAATAAATTAGATAGAATTACTTCAATAGTAATATTATAAAAAGCTTATATTTTAAAAATATATTTCTTTGAATACCGAAATGTAATGCAAATTTTCTGCTTAATAAGGGTTTTTTTGGAATTAATTATTATGTGCGGATGTCGAATATCGTCTCGAGACCAACCATTATGCTCAATGTCAGACGTGACGTATTCTAATTAGTCTCCAGACATTGTTCTACGTCAAGTTTTCACACATAATAAATTTTTTTTACGGCTTTTTTACTATTTTATAAAATAATTTTTGATATAAATATTTTTGTTTAACCATTTTCAAAATTAAAATATTACTTAAAAATAATTAAAAATATCATAAATGAAGCCTAAATACTATTGAGAAAAATATAATAAAGAATTATTTTTATTTCCTCCTCAATGGCATTTTGTAAATTCCCTCTGCAGCGGTTTGAATTGGTTGCGACGAGCAGCCTGCCGTAGCATCTAACCTTTTGGCATGGCTTCAATTTTTTGAACATTGAACCGCTCTATCTCTCTCTCTCTCTCCGTTACCAGCGGCCACCTTCTTGTCAACTCTCTCTTTCTCTCTCTCTTCGGCATTTTTATCTTCTGGAATGATTTAATCATAATTTATATGATCTTTTACTGTTGACTGGCTCTTTTTAGCTTGCCTTCATATTTATAATTTTTTTTTTAGGTTCATGATTTTCCTCGAAAGGACTATTTAAAATGATAATTAGCAACTTAATCAAACACATTTATTTATAATAAGTAGATCAACCAATGTAACAACTATATTTGAAATTTTTAATAATCATATTCTTCAAAATTATAAAGGGTTATAATAAATAGATATACTAATTAATAACATGATTTAATATATGATTAATAAGATTTGCATATGAGATCGGGCATGTGGCCTAACGGTCGATGCCCGGCCTGACGGTCGATGCCCGGCCTGACGGTATATGGAAGACCTTCCTCCCGATTTCACCCAGATTCGAATCCCCTAATCTGCCAAAAAAAAAAAAAAAGATACGCATATAACTATTTATAATATAGACATAATACTACAAGGATGGCATGCAAAATTCTAGCCTTCTATATATCGTTGTATTTTCTCAATCCCACTATTCATACCGTCACAGCCGTCACCCTCAATCACTTCGTAACAATTCACTGCCCTATTTTCACATCATATATGCTCATAAACCATAAGATTGTATTCATTCATCTCTTTAAATTTATTATTTATAGTAGTTGTCCTCTCATTTCCTATTCTTAAATTCCTCATTGTCATCTCTTCGCCACTAAGCAATCAATCAGAAGACGAGAACACCCACTATCAAAATTCATCATTTGTAATAGCACTTATTTCGACCAATGTAATATCAAGTCTTTGTTTGGGATAGCTTTCTTAAACATCTTTTTAGCACAAAAAAATAATTTTCAACTATATATTTTTGTACTAAGAAAATGCTTTAGAAAACAGAAATTAAAAAAGTTATTCCAAATAAAACCTAAATGATGAGAACTCCCTTCCCAAAATTAAATGATAGAATAATCAAATTGTGCTAAATGATAGAATAATCAAATTGTGCATAATTAATAATTATATCCATATAATATGATTTAAATGCATCCATTTACAAAGAATATTATCTTATTATTGATATAAAGAAGTGTTGCATGATGCAATAAAGAATTGACAAAGCTATTTAATCATAAGATTAACAGATATGGCCTATTTTGATGCAAAAGTTTTTCAGACTTCATTGTAATTTACTAAAGCATGGAGTAATGTCGAACACATTTAGCGTATGACTCACCCAATATGCATTTGTTTTTAGAAATCAATAAGAAAGTTATCCCGAACGATGCATAAGTTTTTTTTATTGCTTCTTCTTAAAGTAACTATGTAAGAAAGTTATCCCAAACGAAGTCTAAATATAACATCAATGATGAAAATGACATAATTATGAAAGAGTCGAAGACAAATAAAAGGATTAAATTTTGAAGTAGATAATTAATTTTTATATTTTTATACAAAAGGTAAATTTATTATTATGCTTATTTAATCTACACAATTATCATGCAGCTCAACTTACTCCATTAAAGTTTTATTTGGGACGATTTTTTTACTGCTTCTTAAAATTTTTTTTAAAATTATTTTAAAAAGTAATAAGAAAGCCGTCCCAAACAAAACTTAAAACCAAAAGGTGCTTAATTATAAACCCTAATAAATTTATGTTGAAAGAACTGTGAATGACACAATTGAAAAGATCCAATTCACTGCCAATTCAACAGGCCAGAGTTGAGCCTCGTGCTTCCATGTTGAGATCATGGTGTCTTAGGAAGACAACAAAGATGAGGCCATTAAGATCGTCAGCTTTGCTGTGGAGCGTCACACTCAATTGTCAGTCGTCACGCGAGATGTTGACCAACCTTCAAATTTTATTGACTTAGGCCTTTTCTGCACCGCACAATCGCATCGATCATTCGTATGCGATCAAAATAATAATAATTAACTGCAAAGTCACCTCCACATTTTCACTACAAAATCATTTGGGCTGCAGCTTTATCCAAATTCTTAATCATGCTAAAAACTTTATCGCTCTAAATATTTTGTACTTACAAACTTGTATAATAATTGCATTTCACCTTTGGAAATGAAAGAATTTATTCAACCCCTTAGGGTGGTTCATGGTTGATAGGCGAGCATGATTGGGAACCTCCAACCTGAGTCTCCTCTACTATGTCATCGTCTATTCAGTGGGGCAAAGCAAGTGTGGACTTGAGCCGGTGGGTGGCCACGATAGATTCTGCCGAGAGATTATTTACGCCGCCAAACGCTCCCTTTGAAGTGGCAGTGGATAGATACCCCCGCTCCAAACAAAAATATATATATTCAAATAAATAAATTTATGGATCGAGTTGCGGCTCGTTCGCTGACGGAATCCATTTGTCCCTATTGATCCACGTTCAAATCTCCAAATTGTCCACAAAAGATAAATAAACTATCTTTGAGGTCTTAATCATAATACTTCATTTTATTATTTAGTTAAATAGTAAGAAGTGAAAATTGTTAAGCATCAGGGATTTTTAGTTAGGCTTCATTTAGGACGGCTTTCTTACTGCTTCTTCCGTCCCAAAGGAAGCCTTAAGCTAATTGATACGGCATCACAAAATTAGCTTGATCGGGCACGAGTCTCGAGGCAAAAGCTAGTTGGAAACTACAAAAATTAATTTTGGGCGCACCCGAACTCTGATTTCAGCGAGCTTACAGTCAAACTGAGCGTCTCGGAAATACGAACCCAACGATACCAAGATCAACCCAATCCGAGCCCAAATGAGTCCGAATCAAGGGCTCAGAGCGCTGTTGGAAGGTTCAAACTGCAATTTGAGTTACCAAACTATCTCCGATTTTGAAGAGCTTATACTCGAATCGAACGGCTCGACGAGACGAATCCAACGAGCCCAAGATCGCAGAATTCTGACATCATTAAGGCCTTCAAATGCCCAACGAACGGTGCATGATCAAAGGATTCGATATCGGCCGTCCATTCGACCACTCCCTATTCGCCCATGATCTAACGCCTATTTACCGGCCATGCCACTCCATAAAATCTATAAATAGAGCCCTCATTTCTCATAAGAGAGGATCCAAG
>NW_021320123.1:0-29503 GCF_001605985.2 Dendrobium catenatum | reverse complement strand
CGGCAACCCGCCGGGTCAACCCGGACCCGACCCGTTTTTTAAACGGGTCAATTTCTGGAACCCGAACCCGACCCGTTTTGAAATCGGGTCGGGTCCAACCCGGATTTTCCGGGTCGGGTTTTCGTGTCGTGTCAAATATTGACAGCCCTAGATGTGATAGAAGATTATGGGAAATATTTGGAATGATAAATGATGTGGTGCTTTTGTTTATGCATATGAATTTGTTGGATTGTGCTGACTAGGGGTGTTAAAATGGGTCAATCTAAACATGGCCCATTTAATAAACGAGTTGAAATACTACGACACGAACCCAACCTATTTATTAAATAAGTCAACTCGAACTCGAATTATTTTGGTAGGGCCCAGATCGGGTCATTTATTGACATCCGTAGTGGCTGTCCGTGCTCTCAATTTCTCTTCAAGCAAATTCTAGCTGGCATATTTACAATTGTATATGATGAATGCTTTACTTTTTGCAGTGATGATGTATCAGATATATTTTGAATAGCGAGTAGTAACTCTATGTATAGAATAAATTTCAGATTATACATATTTTACATTAATCTTAAAATACATATTGTTGAGGACTAGAATATTTGAGCCAGTAAAGAGATAAAAATCTTAATATCTTAGCTTTAAACGAAGATCCAGTGCACAGACAAATAAAGAGAGAGAGAGTGAAAGGGTGCGAGAGTCATAATAGACACAGATTTTTACATAGAAAACCCTGAAAATGGGGTAACCCATGGGGTCTGGTCCAGTTAAAATGATTCAATTAGTGTTTATAGTCGATTATAAATGGTGCCCTTTTGCATGGGGAAGGCCTTGACTCATGTATCATATAGAGCGCATTACATAACTCGCATTGAAAGAATATAATGATATGTATGTATTTCCATCTAAAAGCTTACACAAATTTGTTATAGAAGCTTACACAAGCATGACTAATTTCTTTTTCAAGGTTTTTTTTTTTTTAAATTTAAAGTTTTTAAAAACTATTTTACGAGGCAATATATTTATGCTTCTTTTTAAATACAATTGCTTAAAAAATTTCGGCAAAAAATTATTTAATTAATTTCATCTAGGTATCGAAGACTTAGGCTTCGTTTGAGACGGCTTTCTTTCTTCTTCTTAAAGCAACTTTTTAGTATAAATTTTTTAATATTTGTATTAAAAAGCTGCTTTATGAAACATTAAGAAAGCTGTCCCAAACGAAGCCTTAGCCGTAAAATGAGAAGAAAACCAAATACGTGAACAGGTTGGCATTCTTGCCTACAGCCGTCTATGCTCGTAGACTCGTAGTCGGAGGGGTTGGCCTATTTTCGCAGCCTAAAAAGCTTGGAAAAGACCTGGATTAAGCCAAAGTAAGTCTCCCGACTTTTAAAAAGGATTCTCTAAAGTTATTTTGTTGTTATTTGGTTTGTATAAGATGAGTTTGCAATTCCATTAATTTACTTTAACATTAAGATTATATGTGAAAAGATTGTATTGTACTACTTTTAAAATGAATTTATCACGTGCATTCAAATATTTTGAAAACTCAAATCAAATTAAGTAGACATGCTTGAAGCTAAATTAGGTTGGTTCAAGTTGGTCTCGAATGCATCAATCTATAAGAGAACTCGTCTCAAGCAGGCCTAATTTAGATTAATTTTAGGCCTAATGCCAACTCAAGCAGTCTAAAATGCTTAATTGTAGATTCTCATGTATCTTTCAGGTGTCAAACAGGTATTTGACAAATCGTGATGAAAGTTAATCACACCGAACGAGCCCCAAAATGAAGCTCGCCCAAGGATTATCAGATCCGACCAGCTAGGAAGCGCTTAAGGAAGTCAGCCTCTTATAGGGGTAATCAAGGGTCCTCATGGATCATAGTACTCGTCACTCTTATTATAAAAGAAGATCGGTCGTCAGAGCTACTCACCATCATCCAAAGCAAGGTATAATAATTTGTGGTCGCTATCTCACTTAGAGGAAAGCCTCTCTACTCATGGGACTCTCAGCTCACCCTACCTTAATCATCCGACTATGAAGCTCATCATTTCTATAACTCATGCTCACTCGGCCTCCCTAGGTGATATGAAGCTCCAACACAAGTCTGCGACATTCAAGGCATCTATCCATTACGAGCCCATCCAGCTTAGAACTCACTAATATACTTGCCCGTGCACATTGGCCCGTAAGACTTTGTACAACTAAACTTGCCTAGAAAGTTAGAGAGAGATTACCCAGGCTATGTAAAGCCAATCTCCTCTCAACCAACGAGGAGGCAATGCTTGTCAAAGCCAATCAGAATGAGTCATTAAAGCGTTGTATTTTCTATTTCTTTACAAATGCAGATTTTCCTGTAACCCTTAGAGGCTTAGACCTCTATAAATAAATGATGAAGAGAAGTAATTTGGATTTTTTTACTCTTGGCATCTTGAGCCCTTATACTATATATGTTTTATAGTAGATTGGCCTCTTCATTCTCACACATGTAGGGTCGGATATCATCCACAACAAATTTGGATCCAACATCAACATAAATTATACTATTTAAACTCAATCATATTGGGCTCCTTTTAGCAAAAAAGAAAAAAAAGAAATAAAAAAATATTGGGCTCCTTTTAGTATTAATGTCTATAAATATTATTTGATCTTCCTAAAATAAGTCTTTATTATATCTTATTTTATGTGATATGAATTTGATTTTAATTTACTGTCATTTGATATGATTGTATTTGAGTACATCTAATTATTAATTTCTATACTATCACTTTCCCAATAACAGCAACAACAAATCTTTATCTCACTATATGTGGTCAACTATATGACTCATTATTCTCCATTATATCATATTAAGAATCAAATTCTAATATAAAACCTAATAAAAAAAATATTATTTTGTACTATTCTCTAATCACATCTTTCTTAATATAGGTCAGATCTAATGCATCTACTCTCTTAAATGAGTCATTAGAAAGGCCGACATTTTATGTGACCAAACCATCTAAGTCGACTCTCTAATTTTATTTACCAATGGAGCTATGCGAACCTTTTCTTGTATACACCCGTTTCACATACTATCTCTAAGGCTTCGTTTGGGACGTTTTCCTTATTGTTTCTTAAAAAATATTTTTATTACAAAATTTTTAATTTTTGTACTAAAAATTTATTTTAAAAACAGTAAGACAATCATCCCAAACGAAACATAAGAATAAAACCACTCATCTACCTGAGCATCCTCTTCTTTATAACAATAGTCAATTTATAACTTTCAAGTAAACTCATATTCATAGAATGAAAGTACTTTTTATGTTGCAAATAATAAATAATTTATAACTTTCTTAGCCATTGTCTTGTTAACCGAGAATAAATATTTCTTAAATAATTTTAAAATATCTTATAGTTTAAGAAAATATATTTTTTAAATAATTTTAAAGAAAATTACTATATTGTGAGCTAAATCTTTTTTTTTTAAAAGACAAAGCAAATCCTTTATCCTTACAAAACACAAACGCCAAACATAACACGCACATACACAAGCAGTACTAAAACACATACAAAAACACATCGGAAGCCATACAGAGAGATTGACTGAGAAGATATGCCGAGCCGGAGGGCAGGCGGCGGCGGCGGCGACGGGATGACTAATGAGTTAGCAATCGGCAGGCGGAGAGAGGCTACACTTGCGTGGGAGTTGCAAGGCAAGGTTGGGGTCAATGCCGAATGAGGGTAGCAGTGGCGAGCTACGGTAGGTGCAGAGACAGGGAAGGTCGGCCTTTTCTAATACTGAACAGCAAGCCGTAGAGGGCTCGCTCGGGCTCGGCCCGCTCACCGCCGGCCGGCATTCGGCGAGATCATCGGTGCTCATGTTGCATATACTGAGGGAAGTTGCGGCGGTGGCTAGTGACAACACGGCGAGTAATAGTATGGCTTGTGCGCGGACGGTGGAAGCCATATTGTTGAGAGAGTGGGGGGAGAGGGATGTTGATGGAGTAATGGAGCTCGGGAGTATGTATAGACTGTGTGTATGTGTGTGTGTGTGTGAGAGAGAGAGAGAGAGAGAGATTAATGGTGGAGGGGAAGGGGAGTCACGGGCGGGGTGAATCACGGGGAATGTAATGTGTGGCTGGGTGGATGTTGCCTAGCTGTCGCATCTGTGCTCTTGTGAGTTGTCTCTCTCCAAATTATTAGGTACGGAGTGCGGACGGGAGAATCGTCTGCACACTAGTATAAAACAGTGTTCGGTACCGTTCGGTACCACTCGGTACCGCTGGGTACCGCTCGGTACTCTGTGTCTGTGCAGACGGTTCTCACCCCGTCTGCACTCCGCACCTAATAATTTTTCCTCTCTTTGGGAAAAATTATTAGGTGCGCAGTCCGTTTGGGCAAGTACTAGATACCTAACGGTATCTAGCAATTCTTAGTCTTTAGTAAAGATGATGCAAAATGAAAAGTTGATCTACATCTTGTAACAAGAAAATTATTTCAATCTTTTTTTCTTCCTTTCTTTTTGCACATTCATTCATTGTATAAGAGGAAAAAAAAAACTTGTGTGAATCATTTTGAACTTGATTCAGCAGTTATCTTGTAATGCTAAAACAAACATTTGTTCTTATAGCAAATGTTGACAATGAATACAGAAGCTTATAAACACCGTTTACAGAGAGAACTCTATTAATTTCAGGTGGCAGCATAAATGTGTAATGACTGAGAAAAAGAACAACTTTAGGAAAAAAAAAAGAAATTCTGGAAGCAAAACATTCCTGCCTACTGCAATTTTTGCAAAAAATGCTCAAGTAACTAATCAGAATATTGTTATTCTTCAAAAAATCTGGCCAGTATAAACCATTCTCTCATATTTGAAGCTTTCACACTGCAATTTGGATGTTTTTCCAGCAAGAAATTGACACTATTCATATTATAATTATAATTTTTCTTTGAAGACTTTTTCACTGTTTTAAAAAAATTATACTAAACATTTAGTTTTACAATATATCAGCTTTATATATGAATAAAAAGGCTATTTCAAATGAAGAATTAATTAAATAAGGCTCTAACAACTCAGAGCAACCTCTTTTATGGAGATCCAATATGGATATGTTACCCTCTTAGGCTTTGTTTGGGACGGCTTTTTTACTGTTTTTTAAAACAGTTTTCTAGTACAAAGATTAAATTTTTTTTACTAGAAAGTTGCTTTAAGGCTTCGTTTGAGATGACTTTTTTACTGTTTCTTAAAGCGACTTTCTTGTATAGAAATTTTAATTTTTGTACTAAAAAGTCATTTTAAGAAGCATTAAAAAAGCCGTCCCAAACGAAGCCTAAAAAGCAATAAAAAAGCCGTCCCAACCGAAGCCTTAGCCTTTTGTAAAGATGGATGCAAAATGGAATGGTGATCTACATCTTGTAACAAGAAAATTATTTAAATCTTTTTTTTTTTTCTTTCCTTTCCTATTGAACATTCATTCATTGTACAAGAGAAAAAAAAAACTATGTGAATCATTTTGAACTCGATGCAATTATAAGTGCTGATGCAACAGTTATCATGCAATGCTAAAACAAGCATTTGTTCATATAGCAAATGTTGACATGAATACAGAAGCTTATAAATACCGTTTACAGAAGACTCCATTAAATTCAAGTGGCAGCATAAATGTGTAATGACTGAGAAAAAGAACAACAGAAAAAAAAAAATTTTCTGGAAGCAAAACATTCCTGTCTACTGCAATTTTTTATATTGTCGTTCTTCAAAAAATCTGGCCAGTATAAAACCATTCTCTCATATTTGAAGCTTTCACACCGCAATTTGGATGTTTTTCCAGCTAGAAATTGACACTATTTAAGTACAACAAATGCGCACATAAAAATGGCAATCACATACCAATTCTATTATAAAATTTTATTAAACCACAATGCAATATAGAGTTTGGTCTATATGATACAGAAATTCAATAGTATATTGATCTTATTATTTAAACAATGCAAACCCAAAACAAATCAACGCTTATAAAATACACAAGCACAAGAAGTTCCATTGGAGAATATCATTGGGAACACTATTGAAGTAGAAAAATTTTAAGAATCTTAACAACAAGTAAACTTACTTGATCCTTGCTTTGATCCATCAGTTCCATTGCTTTCAAGGGTTACCCTATTAAGGGACAGCTCCCCTTTGTAGGAATCAGAGTTCAATGATTTCCTGCTGATGTTGTTATAAATCTCCTTTATGACTATCTCAAAGGCAGCCTTTACGTTTGTAGAATCCAGGGCTGAAGTCTCAATGAAGAAGAGCCCTTCTGCTTCTGCAAGGCTCTTTCCTTCCTCGACTGAAACAGCCCTTATGTCCTCCAAATCACATTTGTTTCCCACAAGCATCTTCGCAATGGTGGTGTCAGAATGAGCTGCATCACATCACCAAAGAATTTTGAAACCGCAAGAAGGAAATTGAAGAATAAGAAACAACAACTTTGAGAGGAAATGAATACAAAATTCCATCCTAAGTTTAGCTTTTGACTAATGATGTCAATGCAAACCCATATTTTGTTTAGATATGTAAGTTCAAGCACCTATACCACAGAAGAAATCTTCGCATCAAATTTTAATCATGATGTATTTCAAAGTAATTCAATTCTCTTTAAGATGTGCAATATATAAATAAACAATTAATTTTTATATTATAGTTATCTCAACAGTAAATTCAATAATGTTGATATTCATCATGATTAAATTTGATCAAAATATTTTGAGCAAATTTTTTTTCTGTAATGTGTGCATCCATTATTTTGTAACTAAGTGATAGGAAACATTTGAAGATCTCAAGAAAATCCTATCAATCTTTGAAAAACAGCGAGAAATATCCATCAAACTCCAAGGAAAAACCAGAAAAACAACAATTTTATTGCAATAATCAAATATAACGGAAAGAAAATATTAAGATACAATTGATCCTCAATTATAGAAGATGATCTATCTCTCCCAATCCCTCAAAGCCGTTAGAGCCCAAGACGCCAAGCACAAAGACACAAAAGGCAGCCACCAATTATCAGCTAATCCTAACCCTAATTTTCACTTCCTATTTAAAGCATAACTTAAACAACACAAGCCAAATCTCCCACCAGCCCTAGCCGCCCCCTCCTTCCTAATTGGATTCCCAAGTGGGATCCACAATTGCCTTGGGCGGCAATTCCTATGGGGCGAACCTACTTGGTCTGCCTCATGTAAACTTGGCCAGCCCCTTGCCTAGGGCCGGCTGGACTGGTCTAACACTAAGTGACTAGTGAACAGACCAGGACATGCATTGACCTATAAAATGTAACCTGGTGTCAGGAAACACACGACAGGCAGCGTATTCAAGGAAATAAATAAAGGTAAGATTGTGTTTCATATGATTAAAATGACCGACCCCAACTAGTTGGGAAGATTAAGCTAATGATGATGATTAATTTTGCATGTGACTGGCAAATTTGCTAAGAATTTTCTAATTAGAATTAAGTTGAAAATCTGCTCGTATTCAGATTGAGAGAGGTTAAATTGGAATAAGCAAAAGAATTGAAAAGAATAGCTTTTTCTATCCTTTATAATTTTGAAATTCTATTTGTCTGTTGGCAACTGCCTACTTGTCCTGATATAAAAGGACGTTCAATTCTACTAATTCAAAAAACCTTCATACGCAGAATGTTATGCAGTCAATCCAATATCAATTGGAGGTATCAACAATTCTGAAACTCGTGTATGGTTGGTCCATAACTGGCAAAATAAAATACTGATTCGTTAGCTTCACCGATGGAGTTGCTAAAATTAAAACAAACAATCTGTGCGTTGACTTAAAATTCAAACATGCAGTCGTCATACAATCAGCTATGTAAATTATCTAACAAACAGTAATTTTTTATGGAATAAAGGCAATCTTACCAACCACATGTAGTGAGATAAAGATTTGATATTGTTATTGTAAAGAGTAATCTTTGATGTAGGACATCTTAGATTAGGGATTTAGAATAATATGATACATATAAATCATATAAAAGGACTTGGGATTCATGTATCACAAACCAATATATAAACAACTTGTTTTATCAAAATGCAAACTGCAAATATTGGAATTGGAACCTAAACATAATGTAATGATCGAGCAACTCTCAAGTATCAACAAGAATTGGAAACATGCATATATATATATATATATCAAGAAACTCAAGCATCATGTTGATATAATGAGATGAGTCCCCTAAAATTAGTTAGTCACACTTGTACTGCACTCAAAATAATAAAACTTCCTATCTGCATACACAACATTGAAAACCAAAAGAAATATATATTTAATCAAGGATAATAAATAGACAATTAGATAAGATTGGCCTTCTCAATTTGATTACAGATAATTGTAGAAAAATAGAAAAGGGAAAAAAATTATTTAGGATTTTTATGATTTGATTCTATATAAAATATAAAAGTATATATAAACTTTTATAAAAATCTTACAACAAAAATACATTAATGCTAGTTATGATAAAGAAAAAAAAAGTCACTAAGACTATGTATATATAAATAACTAGTATTTTCGAGCTACCAAATGAGCTCGTTCACGAACAAACGATATGTGATTCATCTTATATTTGTTCATGAACATCTTACACAAACAATCCAGCAAATTTTGACAAATGTGAAATGTCTCTTGTTCATGAACAAATTCATTCTATTGAAGGTATAAAATAAAATGAAATTAAATTTATAATAAAAGCAGTTGTCCATTTAAAATGAAAATATGATTAATCTATATCAATATATTTATCGAGCTTATTCACGAGTTCTAAATCGAACACGAATTGAACTTTTATCAAGCTTCTTATCGAGCTTAATGTCGAGCTTGTTCATGCAAATGATGTTGTTCGTGAACATAAATTAATCAAACACATTAGTGTTCAAGCTTGTTTATTTAAGAATCGATTATTAAAAATATTGTTCAAGTTTGTTTGTTTAGTTAGTTAAACGATCACAAACGAACTTTAATCGAACCGAGCAACGAGTAGCTCTTCGAACGTTTGGTTTGCTTGCAGCCCTAACTAAGAGTGGTTGATGACTAGAAAAAAATAAAATACATTAACTGCAATATTAGGGTTATAAGATGATTGATCTAACTATTAGAACTCTTAATCCGTATGCTGAATGATCCATACCAAGAATGACTTGCGGATCCCACAATTATTCAATACTCCGCATCAAACTAAATGATGCAAATATAACATTCCAAGTTTACTTGAAATATTTTTGAATGTGTGGTTGTAAAGTCCTTAGATGAGAATATCTACGAGTTGATTTCTTGTTAGCATACATAGAGTGCAAATCAATCTACTTTCGAGTTTTTTTTTTTTAAGAAATGGCTATCCAGCTCCACATCTTGGTTCAATCATGTTGTACTATATTACAAGCAATATTTATGATATATTTATTATTACAACATATCTTATTTATCTCCTCCCATTAAATCTTCCAAAATGATTTTGATCGACAAAAGCTCATAAATTCCTTAGGCAATGACTCTAAATTCAAATTCAACACTAAATCTAACTAAGCTAAGAGAGGAATATTTCTTCCTATGATTGAACAACTTCTATTCCCACAAAGTATTTGAGCCTGATCAACTATTTGATCTCAAATTTTTCAGCAAGCTTTTTTCTTGAAAGGCTTCTTTTGTCTATTATCATGAACTATGATAAGTATATCAACATATATAATGAGCACTAAGATTCAAGCATCAATTCAGTGATTTATGAAGAAGGGATGATATCCATGGCTTTGTTTAAATGCAGTTTAATTCAAGACTATTGTGAATTTGTAAAATCATACTCTTGGAGATTGTTTGAAGTCATGCAAAGCTATTTTAATTTGCATACTTTGTTCTTTATAAAAGAACTATTAAATCTAGGTGGTGGATGTATATGAACTTCTTCTTTAACATCCCAATGTAGGAAAGCCTTCTTTGCATCATACTACTCGATAGACCATTCAAGCTTAGTTGCAAGCGAAATTAAGATGCATATTGTATTCATTTTTGCAACAAGAGAAAAAAGAATTTTAATCAATTTCATAAAATTAAGTATATTATTTGGCTACCAATCTCATTTTATACAATTCCAAGCTTCCATCTATATTTTACCCAAAAAAAATCATCTGCATCTTAAAGCTTTCTTCTCTTTTGATAGTTCAATGATCTCCCAATTATAATTTTGTTCCACATCATTCATCTCTTCAGTCATGATTTTTTTTTTTTTTTCTAATGTCTCAAATAAAATTTGTAATATTGTAATGAAATTAAAGCTTATATTTGTAAGAAAGACTTTGAGTACAAATTTTTCAAAAAGATGCACATTAGGAGATGAGATACAAAGGGGAACAGATAATAATGGGTAGATCATTGTTAAATGATAATGGTTTCAAGTCTTGAACTTGCTACGAATTTTGGTTGAATTTATTCCTTCTGGTATAAATTTGACAGAGTACAATATCTAAATTTTCTTTTAGTTTATTCTGTAAGAATATCAAGATGAAAGATATAAAATTCATCATACTTAACTTATAGTTGAGAGTTCTCCACTTGAAGATGATTTGGATTGAAAAAACTTTGCTTCTCATTAAAGGTGATATCATTTGAAGTGAGAAATTTTTTTGGTGAGAGGATGATAACACTTGTAATAGAACACAATGGAGAAAAAGGATTCATGTAGCCGATCCCACGTAGTGGGATAAATGCTTGATGTTGTTGTTGTTGTTGATAACACTTGTACTCTTTTTTTAGTAAAAAAAAATTAAATAAAAATACTTTTGAGAGCTCTAGAATCAAATTTACCCTATATTGTTTATGGATGAGGCATAAGTAATGCACCCAAATATTTTTAAAAGAGATTTTGATATTAAGTTATTTGTGAGAAGGAATTTAGCTAGATAGTTTATGGGACTTTTGAAGTTATTAATTCTTGAGGTTATTTGTATATATAGCAATTATGGTTGTTTCTCCCTAGTATATTTTTGACACTTGATTCTAGAAAATAATACTCCTTAACTTTAAGAAGCTGACAATTTTTCTTTTAAGTCACTACATTTTGTTAAGGAGTGTCAGAATAGAAAGATTGGTGGATGATACCATCTTTTTGAAAGAAAGATATTCTGCGATTAAAATAATTATAAGTATTATCAATCCCATATATCAAAATTTTCAAACAATGGAGATAACATTCAGGTTAAATTTCATTAAAAAAGAAAATTTTGGCAATCATGTAACAATCCTGAAATCCAACAAGTGTAATAGTGCTTAAACCTCATAAGCAATCCATTAATTACCACATGATAATCCTTACTATTCAAATATCTGAAGAATCAAATAACCATAAGAATAGCCTAGACAAGGTTTGAAATTGCACAATCGAGCATTGAGGTGTTTTTCTTCCATGAGGCAAAGCGTACGCCTCAAGGCATTTTGAGACTTAAAACTTAGAACTAAATCATTAAATTACTAAAAAAAAATTAAATAATAAGCAACATACTAATATCAAGATAAGATATTAAAATAAATAAAAATTTCAAGTCCATTAAAAGTCATACAAGACTACAAAAAAAAGTAATAAATAGTCTCTCTCACTCTAGTTCAACATAAGCAAGTAGTATGAAGTCATAATTTATGAATTCAAAAATCACCCCCACGCTCATCACTCAGAAGGTCTTTATAAGAATCATCATTGTAGTTATTTGATTTCTTTCTTACCTCATATTAAAAAAGGGGTGCACCAACAAGGTGAAGCAGTAGGATTAAGTGTAGGCGTTAGGGTCATGTGGCTGCAAGTTTAAGGTAGTGTGGTTCTTCTCAAGTTTAATTTGATTTAAGTTTAATTGAACATTGTCATTATCAAGTCTCAATACCTATATAAGAAAAAGGAAGAGTTGTGTTAGGCAGCCGACCGCTAGCGTAAAATTTGTCGAATAATCATGACATGAATCCTTTAATATATTGTGTTAATGCTAAGGCGTTCCCCGAAGTGTGCAAGGGTCGCTGCACCGCATCTAGGTGTAGTGTTAAATAGACAAGGGTTCCTAAATTTTGGACGGGTGTGGGCAAAAAAGCTAGTCCATGAAACTAGAATTAGGATAACATATTGGAATGTAGGTTCCCTAACATGGAAATTAATGGAATTAATTGATGTGCTTAGAGTATCAAAAGAAAAAGCTCATAATAATAAAAATAGTTAGTTGTGGAATCAAAATGTGTAAAAAAATATTTTAAAAAAAATAAAAAGTTTTATTATAAAAATTAGTTTAGATGTAAAACACTAAAAATTGAAAAATATATAAAGAAACCCGTTGTTGACCTCGATTTTGCCCAGGTTTGAGCCCGAAAAGTTGACTTGGTCAAATTGACCAAGCCAGACCTTATGACCCTCCCCATTGGGTCCAGTGGGTCGACAAGATTTTTTGCTTTTAATGATTTATATAATAGATTAGATAACTAAAAAGAATGAAATATATATGTTTAAGTTAACCAAACAAAGAGATAGAAGTAGTAAGGATTTAATTCAACTGAAGTGAATTAAAGATGAAAATCAAAAAGTTTTTTTTAAGAAGAGGATATTCAACAAAGGTGGATGAGATATTTTGCTAAGCTTTTTAATGAAGATTGTGAAAATATGATTGACTTTAGAGACCTTAGCGCTCTAAATGAAAATAAAGATTTTTGCTTTTATCGTCGTATTAATAAAATTGAAGTTAGAGATGCTTTAAAGAAAATGAAATATGAAAAAACTGTTTGACATGATGATATTCCAATAGAGACGTGTAAATGCTTAGGAGATGAATGAATTTCTTGGATTACTAAACTTTTAATATTATTTTGAAGACTAAAAAGATGCTTGATGAGTGGAGAAAGAGTGTGTTGATTCCTAATTTTAAAAATCAAGATAATGCACTTGTACGAATTATTGAGGAATTAAGTTGATGTGTTATATTTTAAAACTATGGGAGAGAGTTACGGAGCATAGGTTACGTCGTGATACTAATGTAACTCAAAATCAATTTGGATTCATGCCGGGTAGGTTTACTATGGAAACTATACATTTATTGAGAGATTTGATAGAGCATAGAGAGAATAAGGAGGATCTATAAATGATTTTTATTGATTTAGAAAAAGCATATAATAAAGTTCCAAGAGAAGTGCTATGGAGAGTTCTATAAAAGAAAGGGATTAATAATGTTTATATTCAAGTCATTAATGATATGTATGCATGAGTTGTTACGTGTTCAAACACAAGGTGGTTTGACCAAATATTTTTTTAATGCAGTAGGATTACATTACATCAAGGATCAGCATTAGTCATGGATGTTCTTACTAGACATTTAACCCTGGTGTATGCTTTTTGCTGATGATATTCTTCTTGTTGATAAGACTAGAGGGAGAGTTGAAGGTAAACTTCAATAATGGAGATCAACCTTAGAGTCTAAAGGTTTTTATTTGAGTAGATCTAAAACCGAATACATTGAGCATAATTTTAGTTATAATAGATCTAGCGGGGGGTTTGTGACTTTAAATGATCAAGTCATTAATAAGAGTACACGTTTTAGATATCTTGGGTCTATTGTTTAGAGTGATGGTGAAATAGATGGGGATATTATTAGTAGAATTTAAGTTGGTTGGTTGAAGTGATGGAATGCATTGGGCTTCTTGTGTGATAGAAAAGTACCACTCAAACTTAAGGATAAAACTTTATAAGATGGTGGTGAGACCTGAAATTAATGCTTTATGGGGTAGAATGTTGTCCATTAAAAGAGAAGCATAATATTAAGTTTAAGTGTTGCAGAGATGAGGATGCTTGGATGGATGAGTTGTTTTACTCTTAGAGACAGGATACGAAACAAGCATATACATGAAAAGGTTGAAGTAGCTCCAGTGGCAGATAAGATTAGAGAGAGTGCCTTAGATGGTTTGGTCAGATAAAACGATAGCCTTCTGATGACTCAGTTAGGGGAGTAGATGTATTAGATTTGACCTATGCTAAAAAAGGTAGAAGTAGACCTAAAAAGACTTGGTTATAAAATATTAGAAATGACGTTTCTTTATTAGATTTAAATAAGAATTTGACTCTTAACAGAACACAATGGAGAAAAAGGACTCATGTAGCCAACCCCACATAGTGGGATAAAGGCTTGATGTTGTTGTATATATAAAGCTCATAAATTAAAATTTTTAAATTATATAAATCCTAATTTTTAGGTTTACATCTCTTTAAAATTACGATAAAATTGCGTTGAGATGTGCCTTGAAGCACGTCTCACCCCAATGAGGCACAAGCCTCATCTGGCAAGTGTGAGGCATACGTTTCATTGCCTTTTTTTTAATTTTATTGAGGCAGGTCTTGAGATGGGCCTCAAATTGCATAATTTTAAACCATGGCATAGAATAAGTAATATAGTGGAGACCCACACCAATCTACTGTATTTGGAAAAAGCTTGACCCTAATAAATTAAGATTATGGTATTCATCAATAGAACTTTAAACTTGAGGGCATCCAAGAATCAAACAAAACAAACCTTTAAACAAACCATATAGATCGACATAATACCAGGAAAAAATAGTCGACATAATAGGAAAAAATAAATACATCCCTTTCAAGGCCATCATCACAAGCATGCACCAAACAATTGAAATTACAAAATAAGATAAAATAAATCAACTAATGAAAACAAGAAAACTTTGGTCTTGAAGTGATTTTTCTTATAACAATCAGCACATGTTTCCATAAAATATACCCGAGGACAAATTCAAATCAGAATTTAGTATTCAACACATTAAGCAAATAAAGTAATACATTTGGATATCCTATAAAGTAATCCATAAGCAAATCTCTCTAGCCAGTGAACAAGATATTTCTATAATTCACTATCAATAATTAACATAATCTCAAAATCTATAATAGATTTAAGAACAAGTTATATAAAAGTATCTAGTAAAAGATTGATTGTGGATTCACAAGTAGCTAGAAAGAGAAGAATTCAAATAATTGATATTTTTCTTATAAAATAAAGTCAAATAAAATACATTGAAATTGATTAATATCATAATTTTATGGATTTTTCAATTTAGAAGCACTAGTACCAATGCGCTAAAGGATTTTAAATGATTCAACATTTCTCGTATTATTTTCACAAAAAAAAAAAGCCATTCTCGTATAATGTCTTAAAGGTTCATGATGGAAACCTTTCCGAATTGAACAAATTATAGGTTTATCACTACTTTTAAACTACACGTCTCATGTTCACATAAGCAAAAAAATTATAATTATTACGATTAGTAACCAATTTTCAATGAATAACCTAATGCAAATCATACATATCATGCAAATGATATGAGCCAAGTAATGAGGTATTAAAAAACAAAAAATCATCCTAATGGATATTAATAATGATCTATAACTAATTTCTAAGAAAATGAAATGATAATAAAATTAGAAGCAAACAAATCACATAATTATGATATGCATATGCATACGAAAGACCTCTTTAAAAAACTAACCCAAATAGTTTAAAGATCGTTTATGATGAATTACGCAATTTCAAAATTAACCAAATGAATGGAGTTTTATATTTAGGGTTTATTTTAAAACATTAATTATCAGCAAAATCTCTCAGAAACATTGATGCTACTTAGCTCTCATCATAGGATTCATTTTATAAATTTGTAATGTCACTAAATAATGAACTAAAATGAAATTCAACATCACTTTGAACATCCATTATGGGAACAATACTAGCAGATCCATCAATATTTGCATTTTCATATTGCTCATTTGATTCATAAACTATGTCATGTATGGGAACAATACTAGCAGATCCATCAAAATTTGCATTTTCATATTGCTCATTTGATTCATAAACTATGTCCTGTATTATGGTTAGTAGGCAAGTTTCAATGAATAACCTAATTTAAATGATATGAGCCAAGTAATGAATATATTCAAATACAAACATTCGTCCTAATGGATACTAATAATGATCTATAACTAGTTTCAAGAAAATAAAATGATAATTAAATTACAAGCAAATAAATCACACAATTATCATACGCATATACGGGCGAGAAAACTCTTAAAAAAAGCTAGCCTAAATAGCTTGAAGATCATTTATAATAAATTACGCACTTTTAAAATCAACCAGATGAATGGAGTTTTCTTTTTCTGGTTTAGTTCAAAACATTTATTATTAGTAAACTCCCAAAAAAATATTGATGCAACTTAGCTCTCATCATAAGATTTATTTTATAAATTTGTAATGCCACTAAAAAGAAATCCATCATCACTTCAATATGGGAACAATACCAATAGATCTATCAAAATTTGTATTTTCAGATTGCTCATTGGATTCATCAAATACACCGTGTGTGATTTGTTCACCTTCAAATTCAGAAATAAACTCAACTAATATTGAAAGTTCAAATTCAGATTCAAACCCATACTCATTTTTATTTCAAATTCTAATTTTGATTCTTGATAGAAAATACTTCAAGGTCCATGAACATGATCGAATTTAGGTGCATATTCAAAATCAACATCATCATCATGTATACATTCATAATGTAACTATAAATCCTTTTTTACATCTAAAACATCATCAAAATAATATTCATGATTTGCAATTTCTTCAATAAGTTCATATTCCATTAAACAAGAATCTTGCATTGGTTTAGCTTCAATAAGTTTTAGAAGAGTTTGTTAGAGAGATTTTATTGGAATAAGCATAAATGCAATATTCCAAATAGGAGAATTGTTTTAATATTCACCAACATCTAAAACTATGTATAAATCTAATGCAATATTTTGTTTTGTAAATTGTAGGTTAGTTAATCCATAATTTATTTCTTAAAATAAATAATAGTAACAAAACAATCTAAAGCCAAATAATGTTTAGCTACAAGACTTACAAATCTTGCATAATACTCAAAATCACAATTTTGCCTTCTTTGCAAGCTTTAAATTGATAGTGTAATTGATCCTTATAAGCCCCAAGAGTTTTGATTTGACACATTTAACCTTTTGAAAATCAAATAGATTGTTGATACAGACATCCAACCATCCATGCCTATCCGAGGAGGAGCTGAAGATCGACGGTCGTGATCGTTCCACATTATCTTAAATTTTTATTTGTAATTTTTATTTTAATTATGCATTTTTCATTTTTACCCTTACTTAAGGGTCTAGTCTTATGTAAGCTCTAGGGAGATATTCGTCTTATTTTAGTCTTTTAATTTCTGAGACCTATATATAGAGGCCCTTGCTTTTGTATTAGCATGATGGATTATTAATAAAAAAATTTTGTTTTTGCACTCTTGTTTCTTGGGAGGACTTTGGTGAGAATCCCTATGGGAGGGAATCGTAATTTCCACCAGCCGCAGGATGGTTCCGGACTAGTGGCTTGAAGTATCTTGGTGAAGGGCAACATATCACCCGTCAGCCGCAGGAAGTGTCCGGGCTCACGGTTCTATCTTTTATCTTTTCGATTTTCTTTGTTTTTGTATCTCCTTATTTTCCTAATCGTCACCTCCATATTCTCTCCAATCCACTGGCTTCATCCCCTCCATCACCCAAACCCGCCGGCCTCTTCCCACAACCCTTGCCCACGATCTTACATTACAGCCAACCACCTCCCCCGCCGGCCCAAGCACCATCCCGCCGGCCTTCTCCTTGCCGCCGGCCAATACCAACCCCTAATTTCCTTCTCCCTACTCTTGGCTGAGAGCCACAATGGCTCCACCCACCCGCCGGCCACCTCCTTCCCTAGTCCCACTTCCCTTAAAAAAAATCCCTCTTTCCTTATTTAAGTTAATTTGGAAAGATTTTAAATTCAAATTAATCTAATTTGAATTTCAAATCCATCCTTATTAATTACCTTATTTTTGGAAACTTCTTTCATTCAATTAATTAATCAATTCTAAAATTGATTGATTAATTAATCCCTATTCCAAATACATTGAACCTAGACACCCCTAGTTCCCCCTCTCTCTCTCTCTTAGCCGGCCCCTTACATATGCCCTCTTTAAATTTCTTCCCAAAATTAGATTAATGATTATCTTGGAAAGGTTTTGAATTCAAATCAAACACAATTTGAAATTCAAATAATTTCCTAAATTAATTGATCTATTTTAGGAATGTATTTAAATCAATTCTAATTCAATTTCAAATTGGATTTGAATAAAATTTTCTCCCTCAATTTAAGACTATTGAATAGGCAAGCTTTAATTCCACCCCCTCTCTCTCTCCACCTAATTAATGCTTCTCCATTAAGGCCCCCAATCTCTTTTTCTTATTTTAATTAATTCCATCCCAAAAATTGGAACTCCATTTAAGGGATTAATTAAGTACCCCTTCCCTCCTTTTCCCATTTAATTTGAAATTCAAATTTCAAATGAACCCCCCCACCCTATCCATTCTACATCAATTGTATTTTCAGAAAAAATATAAGATCTTGATACATCATGGAAATTTTCTAAAATCATCTATACCAAACTACCAAATAAGCCAACAACCTATTTTCTGCAAACTATAGACATAAGAATTAGAACTCATTCGTTGATGTAATGATAAAAAAATCCAAAAAAATCAACGAGAAATTCAAACCGTACAAAATCAATGAACAATTATAATTTAATCAACGCAAATATATTCTTACTTGCAAAGATATTTGAACAAAACTAAGAGCATTAGAGAACCAATAAAAATTATGTAAAACATACTAACATTAAAAAAAGAAATTATCAAAGTAAAAAATCCAAGCCTCAAGCTGATATAAGATGGAGCTTCCCCTAAAACTAGATAGTAGCACTGGTATCTCATTCAAAGAAACCATACATCTAACTTAACAAAACAAAGAAGCAAACATGCCCCAAATGAAACTCTTATATGCTTCCCAATGACGCTTCAACATAACAAAGAAGAATCTGAAGCAGCTAAACACAAAGTGCACCTTAAGAAATATGAGTCCACAAACCCTATTGGCTTTCATGGCAACCAATACACCTTGAGAATTGTAAATTATTTAAGGACCTCAACATCACTGATAGGAATCCCTTGTAGAAAACCAGAAAATTACTTGCTGAAATTTAATTTCAGCAACTGGGAAAACAGGAATTGCAACGAACTTGAACGGAGAAAACAAGAAATTGCACTTTTGATTGAAATTAGATGAAGAAAATCAACAAGAAACAATGAATCTTCTATTAGAGAGGAAGATTCGGCTCTCCCAAATTTCTAGACTCCACTAGAGCCCACTCAAGACACACGAACCTTCACTTTTTCAGTCAAAATCCGAGATAAGAACCTAACCCTAGCCTCCCCACATCTTTAAACATACAATTCCTTCAGTAAACTACCCAAACAGCCCTTCTAATTTGAATTTCCCTCGTAATCTTCTCTTTAACTCCACATTAAAGCCTTGATTTATTGTTGGACCCCACCCCCTAAAGTGGGCGGCATATTGGAGGCGGAATCCTTCCGCCTCCTGTAGACAAATGCCGGTCCAGGTTGGATTGGCTAGACCGGTCCATCAATCACCTAATATTTGCATCAAGCTTTAATAAGTACACTCATAAATATAATATTCTTCTTAAGATCATGTGCATGACGACTCTAATTAATATCATAAGCATGCCACCATATGTCTAAAATCTCATTTTGTTAAAATCAGTTGTCTTGCATGCATTATTTCACATGAAATCCTTGCCAACCTCACATGACTCTATGAATCTATGGTATGACTAAACCTATTAGATGCAAATAGATTAGTTGACCGATTCATCAAGCACAACATCAGTCCTCCAATAATCTATATTTACCTGATACATTTCATCATTAGAAATTCTACACCCACTTCGGTACCCTTTACGCTACATTTCAAACATGTGAAAGCCAAGTCAAGATCATGCTCATGACATCATTTTTCTCAGATCTCACAACGTCAAAAATCAGCTGCAACTTGCATCATTTCTCAGGAAAATCATAGTAAGCGGTTGTTTTCCACTACCTAAGCTACCGTTCTAACAATATTGTATTCGAGTAGAACTTTTTCTCATGAATTTAATCCCGAACAACATAAAGCTGCTTCTATTGTTCAAGGAAGTAGAAAAAAGTAGTAGAAAGCTAAGCTAAATGGAACCTAAGCTTCAATAAAAAATGAAAAATTGGTGATTTAGGTTAAATAAGAATGCCTGATAAACTAATACGTTATTTTTCATGCACTAGTTCACCAAAAAAAAAAAGTGCTTCCATTTTTTTTGGGCTTGGCAGTATATAAGGATAAACAAATGCACAAGAGAACCTCTAAAAACTCTCACTTTTTGCTTCAGTATTGAAGGGAGACACCTGAGCAAAATATGTTCAAAATTGCTCTATCCATAAGATAAAATTATCTGTTTAGAATTAAAATTAGATCTTAGCAGCAAACATTGTCATCATCGACTCTGCTTGCAAACAATGTGCAATTAACAATATTCTTCGATGCTTGTAAAAACTTGATGGTGACGGTAGGAGTTGAGACCGTGGAAACATTAAAAAATAATAATAATAAATCTCATGATCGGAAAGTATCTTTTTGCTAACATGATGCTATCTGTTCGTAGATTTTTTTTTTCTGAAAATTAAAAAACCACAAAAAGGGAAAGGCAACTTTCATCATTCCACGTAACTAAAGGAAAAAATTACCGCTGAAACGGAAATCGTCAACAAGAACGTAAGAGATACTCCCCTACCTAAAAAAACTCGTGCAAATAAATGAGACACCGAAAAACAAAATCAACCGGATCTGGCAGTGAAATCACTTTCTTCACTCAATAAGGGCAGATACCCCAAGAATGAGCAAATGTGCATCTTTACAGTCCTCTCTCAACCACCACAAGGAGCTGGAAATTCAAGGAACTTAAAAATGAAGTAGGAAAGAACGAATTTCTGGAGCAAATCAAAAAGCACTCCAGAGAAGAAAGGAAAGCAAGATCATACTGTTGAGCTCCTGGAGCCATCGCTGGACGCTCTCGAACGTCGAGCTACGGGAAATGTCGTAGACAACGAGGGCACCAACGGCGCCGCGGTAGTAAGCGGAAGTGACCGCGCGAAAGCGCTCCTGGCCAGCAGTGTCCCAGATCTGGGCCTTAACCTCCCTGCCATCGATCTCCAAGCTCTGTGTCTGAAATTCCACCCCGATTGTCGCCTTGGTATTTATGTTGAACTCGTTCCGCGCATATCTCGACAGCAAGTTCGATTTCCCTACTGCTGAGTCCCCGATAATGACCACCTTGAACAAATACTCCTCCCCGTTTTCTTCGTCCATTGTCTTCTATCGCTTTGCTTCTCTGTTAATGTCTTCTCCTATCCTCTTCGGTCTACTCTGGTTTTTGAAGCAATGGAGATGGAGATGCCGAGATAGTCAAACAGAGAAGCACTGAAGGAGAAATTATCGGCGGGTCTCCGCAGTAACAGTTCTTCTTCTTCTGTGTTTCTTTTATTAAAACATTTTCCATAAAACTTCCAATAATTTGCCACCATTTATTTTAGCAAAAAGTAGAGGTCGAGATTATATATATTTCATTATTTTCAAGGGAAAAAAAAAGTAAAACAACTTTCTTATTATTTTTTAAATTAAATTTTTAATATAATGGAGTTTTCTATAGAAAAATATTATAGAATTATTACAGAGACGATAGATTATTTTAAAATAATTATGAATATATATATATATATATTACAATTATCATATTCTAATTTAATTATAAAAAAATATTCATCTAAAAAAAATTATAACCAAATATGATTGTGAGAATCATTTAGAAAATAAAATTATGAGAAAGTTACCCCATCCAAATTCTTAGGATGTTCTTTGGGTGGCTACAAAATTTTATAAAGTTGGTAAACAAATAAAAAAATCAAAATGTATATTTTTACAAAGCAATTTTCTCATTGAGCCCATCTTTTTTATTCATTTGCAGTATAGATATAATGGAAGCAGTTCAGCCAGCATTTGTACACGAGGAAACAAACGTACAGCAATGTATATTTAGGCAAAGCATTCATGGATAACAAAGGACTTTGAGTAGCAGATTACTATGTATCAGCAGACCCTCTGTTTCTGGGGAAGGGAATTGCATCTCTGATATCATCAAGGCCAGTTACGAACATCACAATTTCTTCCAACCCAGCGCTGAAACCTGAGTGCTGTACAGTGCCATGTCGCCTCAGATCCAAGTACCAATCATAGTCTTCTTGGACCAAGCCAAGCTTTCTTCCCCTGAACAAAATAGCAAAGTCATCTTTAAACAAAGAACAAAACTCTGTATCTATCCGCTGCCACTTTGAAGGGAGAGCTTAGCGGCGTAACTATTCCCTCGTCGGAACCTAATGATGTCACCCACCGGCATCAGTTCACACTTGCTTTGCCCCACTGAAGATGTGAGCTGGCCGTAGTAGAGGGGATTCGAACCCGAGATGGGGGGTTTCCAACCGTGCTCGCCCATCAACCACCTTAAGCCTCGTTGGGTACTCTGTCCATCTTCACTCATAGGGGTTGTTTAATTCAATGTTGTTCAAATAACAGTATCTTTTTTCATAATTATATTATTTAGATAGTTGGTTCAATGCTATTTTTATCTAAGGCTTTGTTTGGGACAATTTTTTTACTGTTTTCTAAAACGGTTTTCTAGTAAAAAAATTCTAATTCAAGAATTTTTTTATAATAGAAAGTTGATTTAGAAAGCAAAAAAAAAAATTTCCAAAACGAAGCCTAAATATAATATTATCTGAGGCCGGTCTGTTTTTTTTTTTTTTTGCCATAAAATGGCATGATATCAATATGTCGGCAGATTTGAATGAGATCTATAATATCATAAAAAATATAACTTAAATATCATTTTTGAAATCATTATTATAAAATACCACCAAACTAAACAGCTACATCCATTAATAATATAAAATTAAATAACATATGCCAGACAACAACCAACCTCACAATATTCATAAAAGAAAATAAATCAGGCAATGAAGAGCTTAAAACAAAAAACACAAATCTCTATGTTTAAAAATATATGTTTTTAAAATGTTTATATGAATATGCTCTAGTGTTCAAAATTCATTAAAAAACAAAACAAAATTATCAACCTTTTACCTCTCTATGAGCTTATCAAGACGCTCTTCCTTTTGGCCTCCCTGAACTAATTTTCCAGCCTGAATGTATTCTATAAGCTCAGTTATTTGTAATATAAAGTGAAGCTCAGAGAAAATAAGCACATACTACTCACCTTTGGTGCAATAATGTCGAAAGCCGAAACTGTTTTAAAATCATCTCTAACCCGCAAATAAAAGGGCTTCGAATCTTTTGGGTGGTCATATATGATGACTGGCCGACCATAAATCTCATCAGCCAGAATACTGTCATAATAATTGAAAAATATTTGAAATTGAATTCTAAGAAACAAAGTACAGAGACTTAACAGACAAGAAGTCAATATGCAGGCATTAAAGAGTGGTACCTTTCATGTTCTCTAGATAGAATCGTGCCCCACTCAACTTTTTCTTCAAACCTCTTAAAAACACAATTCAGTAGCTTTAGGGCTCGTTTGGGACGACTTTTTTACTGTTTCTTAAATCAACTTTTTAGCACAAAAATTACAATTTTTGTACTAGAAAGCTGCTTTAAGAAGCAGTAAGAAAGCCGTCCCAAACTAAGTCTTAATGAGATAAGAAAAACAACATGAGCAACAAATTGTGCTGTTTTACCTTATTTAAAATTTCCACAGCCTCTGTATAACTGATTCTTGCAAAAGGGCTCGATCCCATAGATTTAATGCGGTCAATACACTTGTTGTCGATTCGCTTGTACATGAATTGCATATCATGGGGGCAGTGTTCGATGATAGAATGACATAGGTACCTCAAAAAGTCTTCTGCACAGTTCATTGCGTCCTGTACACTAGCTCATTTGGACTTAGAAAAAAATTGTAAAAAAGAAATTAGTTCAAAGGAATAAGCTGCAAAGGAGCTTCATTTTGCTGTTTTGATGCAAGTAAAAAGGTAATTGATCATGAATTTAAAAGTGATTGGTTATTCTCTCTCCCTCTCTCTCTCTCTCTCTCTCTCTCTCTCTCTCTCTCTCCCACCTCTCTTCTTCTCTCTCTCTCTCTTTCCCCTCATGTAGAGTGTGGGGGTTTGTTTATAGATTTTCATGAATGGTGCAACCCGTAAATATAGAGAAGATCCGGGGCAGGTTCGAAGTGCTCCATTGGATGACTCGTATTGATTCCCCCAATCATATAGAGTTTTTCGATTGTTTAAGTGCCTTAACGATGTTGGAATCTAGCGATCTTGGGCATGAACAACATAACATATTCTTGACATGAAAGCCTGCAAGATGGCTAAAAAAAGTGAACAATTTGCTCATATTGGATGCGTGATGTATCTAATAATGGAGGAAAAAATAAAAGCCTGCAAGATGGTTAAACCAATTTGCTTCTTGATATTTGCCTATAATAAATAACTAAAACATAACAACTGAGACAATAAAAGAGGGCATCACTTAGCTTTTTGAAGCAAATTTAGCAAATCATGCTAATATAAAACAAATTAAATAAAGCATAATGAATAGCTCTGTTCATGAACTATTAGTGTTTAACATTAGCTTAATTTTGTATTCATTACCTATTGCACCACTGGATACCGCTGTTCTTCCAATGTAATAATGTCATAAAAAATGAAAAAAAAAAAAAAAAAAAAAAAAAAAAAAAAAAAAAAAAAAAAAAACTAAAAGGAGCAAATAAAATGTCAGAAGAAAAAGAATTCTAGAAGTTACATACTTCTAGCCTCGCAAAGGCAAGTTCAACCTCAACCTTCCATGATTCAGCCAAACTCTTTGATGGCTGCCCATCTTCAACTTGAAATGTTGGTCCGAAGGAATAGACACAACTAAGAGAGCAAGCATAGCTTTCAAGGTGAAGCTGTGTAGAAGATGACAAGTATGCCTGGCGGCCAAAGAAATTTTCAGAAAAATCTTCCTTTATAGTCTTCGTCAAGATTGAAGTATGTTTATGTTCCAGTTGATGAGCTAGTTCATTAGCCTTCTGGAGGTCTTGCAATGCAGTGAGAAGGGCCTCTTTGTTGCTATTACTTCTCTTCAGCTCCTCAATTCTCTTGCTTTTTTCCTTAATGGCAGCTTTGATAGTTTCAAGTGTTTTGGCCTCCTGATCATTAATTGCAGCTAGTCTTAGGCTGTCATCAGCTTTGCTTGATAGAATTGAGACTTCAAACATCTTCTTATGGTTCCTTAAATTAGTAGTGGTAATGATGGGCATCTGCACGTTAAGGAAACCATTGCTCTGGAAGAATTGATGAGTAGAATGTGATAGTGAATTACGAATTCGTGCAATTGAGGCTACCTGCATCATGAGTTAACAAGAAAAAACAAAATCTAGTGAGTTAATTATATAATATTAGAAAAGCATGAATATAATCTTCTGACAATCAACATCATAACTTAAATAATCATCTTGGAACTTGGCAAGTGGCATAAAAAGTACAAGTTAATAATCTAATGAAGATTAAGGCTTCGTTTGGGGCGGCCTTTTTATTGCTTCTTGAACCAGCTTTGTAGTACAAAAATTTTAATTTTTATACTAAAAAGCTGCTTCAAAAAGCAATAAAAAAGTCATCTCAAATGAAGCCTAAGTTCCTATAATATCTCGCTCAATTTTGATGATAAAGTGATTTTCAGTACCACAAATGAAATATTTTCACTCTGAGAACATCATCGAAGTACTAAACGAGCATGGCCTAATAAAAATCAACAAAATTTTATGCCAACTAGAGGATTGCTGCATCCGATCATGAGCAAGGTATGGTAGGTGCAGATGGAATTCTTATTAAGGCAATTCCACTAATCTTCCAATATTCTAGATCAGAAAGAGAATCAGCTCCACCAAGAAAAACATGTACAATGTGCAGTACACTAGGAAGTAATAGAATGATCACATCATAAATTTACGGAAAAGCATTTAGTCAAAACGGTCACTAATAATAGAAAAACAGATGGAAATATCAGCGCCTAAACTTTTAGCAGATCAATATTTTTATTATCATCATTAGGCTTATCCCACTATTTGGGATCCACTTTATAAATTCTTATTCTTCATTAGTTCATGTTGAGTTTCCATTTGTAAAACTATATTTAAGCAGCAAATTCTGATTACATTTGTAAAACAAGGGTGATTGTAATAAAATAGCTAATATAAATTTGGAAATGATACCTTCAATGCAAATAGAATCTGATTACTTCTTAGTTTGTATTTTATAGCAAATTACAACTATAAAACTGAAGAGTGTCATGACTATATTTGACACTAAGATGTTGACCCCATAAGTCCTAGTGTAAGATTGGCTTATTAGTAATTTAATGATATAAATTTTGTGTGATATCAATTGACATCTAACGATTTACTAAGTGTTCTACAAGTTACTCAAGTAATTAGCTAAATCATGGTGACATTAACCCTACTCATTAAGTTTCTTTGGAGCCTCTTTAGCTTGAAGATGAGTTCAAGATTTAGAAGAGGCAAGAGCAAAGAAGATTCCAAGGAGAATAACTTTGTGTTTGTGTCTAGATGTTTAAATGTTTGATTGAGCAAATGATCAACATAAAATATCTGAAGGATACAACAACAACAACATCAAGCCTTTATCCCACTATGTGGGGTCGGCTACATGAATCATTTTTCTCCGTTGTGCCCTGTTAAAAGTTAAATTTTCATTTAACTTTAATAAAGAAAGGTCATTTCTAATATTCTCAAATCAAGTCCTTTTATGTCTACCTCTACCTTTCTTAACATAAGTCAAATCTAATACATCTACTTTCCTAACCGGGTCATTTGAAAGCCGCCATTTTACGTAATAAAAAATGAATAATATTTCTTTTATAATTATACAAAATAAATTTTCAATATTACAAAGGCTACTTTATATTGTTTTAAATTTTATTTGGCTTGACATCCTACTTATTTGATTTAGTATCAATTACATATATATGCCTTAATTATATCATTAACTATATAATCACTGAGCAGGAGCAAAATTTGCATTTTTTTATAATCATATTTACTAATGTTTCACAAATTTATGTGATCCTATTACTTCCATTAAATTTGATATTTTTAATTTATTATATAATTAGATATTCATAATTATCATTGTCATTAGTGAATAAATTTAAGCTTAGTTTTATTATATTAAATTCCATGACTTGCGTGCCTACAATTATATATATATATATATCCACTAAGTCAGCAAACCTCCACTGAGGAAAAAAAAAATTCTACGCAGGTTAGTGACTAACCTGTAACTTAATAGCCAGCCGCAATGGCTTTCCACTAAGTTGCTTTTGGTATGTAATGGCTATATTTTTCTAGTTTTGGTTGCCGGATGTTTTTTTCAAATTTGGAGGCATGTTTTGAGTTGTTCATGACGTGCAATATCCCAAGTCACTTTCCGGTCACGGGACGGGTTCGGGTCGAATCCGAAATCGACACGGCATTATTCGGTTCAAATCGAACCCGATCCATTTTTGCAAACTGTTTGGTTTTTCAGACCAAAAACCGACCCACTTTGGGTCCGGGTCAACCCTACACAACCCGAATGACCTGGGACCGATAAAAAATTGCTAGTTTTTTGGTCCAAAAAACAGGTCAATAATATCCGCTTTTTGGGTCAAAATTGGTCGAAAATGGGTCAATCTTGGGTTTCCGGGTCAAACGGGTTTTCGGGTAAAAAAACGGGTCAATTTCGAGTCAAATGGTCAACCTGAACCTGACCCGATTTTTGAAACGGGTCAAATTGTTGAACCTGAACCCGACTCATTTCGGGTCCGGGTTGACCCTAACCCATAATTTTCGGGTAAGATTTGAGTCAGGTTTTCAGGTCGTGTCAAATATTGACACCCCTACCCCCAAGTGTTCTCTTATATAAAACACTCTCATTCATATTTTTCCAAAGAAATATTCAAAATGTTCAGCCTCTGCAATTTTTTTTAATGCAATTAGCATAGGCCAGGGAGAACCGTGCCCACTGTTTACTTCCGTCAAGCAAAAAATACAGAGTGAGCATCAACTAATATTATTCTGATCATCATCAACATAATGAACCAAACATGAAAGGAATACCGGCTTGGAAGGATACAGAAACTTGAGTTACCATAGATGCTCGTGGGCGAAGGTGTGGATAAGCTCTTAAGAATGCCCTTGACAACAGCCCTTTTGACAAGGGATACTTGTCAGCATCAACACCGCCAACATATAAAACTTTTTCCGCTTCAAGTTCCACTGCATACTTTCCTGGCGCCTTCGGTATGGCTATCACTCCTTCAACTAGAATGGAAGTTCCTGTGGGCAGTATTTGGGACAGAGTATGCAGAGATGAATCAACGACTACCTGCAATTACCCAAACAAGGGCTTCCAATCAGCGTGATATAACTATATAAGAGCCATATTTCTAACAATTAACAGTTTGGTCTTCGAAATTAAAAGGAATAATTCACTCAAAAAACTTATCAATGTTAACTTACGACTAGTATAAAGCAAGTGTGTCATCTGCGATTAAATTCAAGCTTTCTTTAGCGTATTAATTAGCTAGGTTTACTAATTTTTACCTGGCTTATCTAATCTGAAAAAAGTCCCCCACAGTAAAGAGTAAACAAACCCATTCTAGCGTAGGAAAGCAAGAATGACTTAATTTTCGAGCCTTTTCCCATATCTATAGACAACTTTTAGAAAACTAGAAAACAAAATGCAGCCGATGATTGCAAAATGTGTTCGAAGTGCAAATAAGCCGAACCTGAAGATTGGCAGCGCAGGACCCATCACTGATCCGCAAGTAGCCAACGGTTGTCACAGGCTTCGCTGGGCCGTCCGCCGGCTTCCCGATCGAAAGTGCGTTGCATACTCCGCCGGTGAGAATCCTTGCGATCGACCGGAGAATGGAGAGCCGGTTAATGAGAACCTCCGAGCAAGTCACGTCCTTTACAACTGGATGAGCCGCAGCCCCAGGCGACAACGACGACGGAACACCCGGCTTCTGTTTCTCCACACCAGACTTCACCCATCCCCCGACCAGAACTCTCTGCCCGGCTAACCCTTTGCCGCCGTCGGCACGGCCTAAAATCGACCGTAGAAAAACCCTAGCGGAGTATTTGAACCGCTCAACCGCCGGCGGCGGCGGCTCCATTTGTGGAATGGATTCATTGCTGGCGGAGAGGCTAGGTTCTGATGCCATTGATGAGATTCGGGGAGAGGAAGGTGGAGAAGAAGATGGAGAAACAGCGATAATTTTATTGAGGGAAATGGGTGCTTGGTAGACATCCGGAGAGGAGAAGAATGCTTTGCTTTTCGAATAATGTTTTAGGAGAAGAGAAGCTATTCTCTTTTAAGTTTTAAATTCACGCCTGCGAGGGAAGTAAAGGAGGGATAAG
>NW_021320122.1:30869-78051 GCF_001605985.2 Dendrobium catenatum | reverse complement strand
GCTTCATTATTGTTGTTTTAATATTTTATCTTTCCTCCCTTTTTTTCCTCCTTGATGTAGGCAAACTTGCTAGAATCAATGTTTAAAATTGCGTATTCAAGTATTGAGGCGTTTTTCATTCGTGAGGCGAGACGTAAGCCTCATGGCGTTTTGAGGTGTAAGCCTCAAAATCAAAAGATTGCGTAAACATAAAATGATAAATTTTTTATATACTAATGATTGAATAATATAAAAAATAAAAAAGCATAAGATATGAAGTGAAATCAAAATATCTCAATAATAAGACAACATGAAATATAGTTTAACTCAAAACTCTATCTTTCCCAAATCTCAGTATTCTTTTCCTTAACATATAATTACAATTTCCAAAAATAAATAGCAATGACATATCATATAAGAACTCATAAGTCATTAGCACTGTCATCACTAAGAGGTTCTTCATTTGAACCATCATTATGGTGAACTGCTCTCTCCCCTTTCCTCTCCTATAGAGTCCAATGTTGGGCATTTACTTCAAGATTTATGTAAGTTTTAATTGTGGGCTCCGAAAATTCGGCCCCGGCCTCCCGCTCGCTTTTTTATTCGGCGAGGGAGTTTTAACGAACTAAGTTCCGAGGTAAATTTTGGAAGGCAGATGGGTTTGTAGATAAGACACTACCCAGAGATTTCGCCCTCATTTTGCGAGGACTTTATGATCTGAGTTCTGGTTTCCTATAGGCGCAAGCCCCTATAGTTAATTACCCCTCCCGATCACGAGAGAGACTTTCGATTAAGGCTAGTCGTCAATCAGATTCGTATAGAGATACGTGCATCTGCATATAGTAGCAGCATGGTTTAGGATATTGGTAGAAATTGGATTTGGAAATTGAAGAATTGGTTTGAAAGATTTGAAAGGTTTGGAAATTGGGAATTGAAGAATTGGGTTTTTGGATTTTGGTTGGAATATTACATATTTAAAAATAGAAATTTGCACCATCTTGCACTTAAAGCGGATGGTGGGGGAATGGATGATGAGCCCGATCAAGATCCCATGGTTCCGTCGTCCCGGGCATTGTGGTCCCTGGTCTACTTAGTCAGAGGAGGTAGTCGACCCAACCTGACAGAAGGATCCTTGTCGGCAGCCATGGGTTGCTTCATCCAAGGGGACCTTGTAGACCTGGGATGGGTATTTGCCTAAGGGGACAAATTTGAATCCACCTTAGCTAACAGAGAGCTTTGTGCCCTATCAATCATATCCTATTGATTCATATCTCAAGGATTTGATGCCAATAAGGAACGTAACGGCGCTGGCCATAACCGGTATTCGTGGTGCCATTTGGCGGCAAAACCACTCGGTTCAGAGGGCCCCGGGTCATAACCGTTTATCCTGCGGTGCCATTTGGCGGCAAAACCGCCGGTTAGAGGACACGTACCACGTCCTTATTGGCAGGAGATTATTTGAGAATGGATCCTAGTGATATTTTCGACTAGGCATTTGGCTCTTTGTGAGCTAGAGTTTATTTGAATTTGTCCACCCTGACAGACTGTTGCGGAGGGTGGATGGATTTTGCTTTAAGATACTGATGATTTGATTTCAAATTTTAAATATCTTGACTTTTAGGATTTATGGAATTTTGGATTTTGAGTGGAGCTTGGATGGCATTTAAAAATATTTGTGAACCCCTCCGGTTGAGATAAGCAATCAACACGGCCATCATCGGGGTGTTTGGGGCCATTTCCATTTGACGGAACCTTGTCGACCCTATCAACTTATCGATGGGGGATCGGGTTTCTCGTAGGCTTTGTGCCTTTGTTCATGAATTTTCTTGATTTTAGGCACTGAAGGCCTAAAAGATGTATTTAAACAAATACACCGGTCACTACAACCGTGTATCTATTTGATAGTTCGAACCCTGTCGACTCCTATTGATCCGTATAGAAGGATCGGGTTCTTTAGGCTTCATGCATTTGTTCATGAACTTTCTTTGTTGAAGGCCTTAAAGGCCGAATATGAATGTTGTAGACGCCTTCTGTCTGCTTATATCAGTGTTGCAGATCCGGTGGCGGGGCATTGTAGATTAGGGACGCCTTCTGTCTGCTTTCATAGATGTTGCAGATCCGGTGGCGTTGCGTTGTAGGTTGTAGACGCCTTCTGTCTGCTTGTATCAGTGTTGCAGATCCGGTGGCGTTGCGTTGTAGGTTGTAGACGCCTTCTGTCTGCTTTCATAAGTGTTGCAGATCCGGTGGCGTCGCATTGTAGGTTGTAGACGCCTTCTGTCTGCTTTCATAGATGTTGCAGATCCGGTGGCGTTGGATTTTGATGTTGACTCCCCCTTTCTCATTCACCGGGGAAGGATTTTCTGGATTTTGAAGTCAAAGACTACTGATTTGGAAAGAAATCCTTTTAGGCTCTTCGGCATAGTGACTTACTATTTCTAGTATTTGGTGGGTACCAGAGCTATTTTCTTCTTAATATAAAAAAAAAAAAAAAAAGCAAAGGCACTCATTCGCCTCTTTATAGGTACCTTCATCAATCAAAATCGCTGTCGAACTCCTGCAATAAGATTCACGATGAGTAGAGTGCGAGTTTCCTTTAGATGGCAAGTTTAAAGTGTCCCGACACTTTAGGCGATTATGAGTATCCAAGCGGTCAACCCTGTGGGGCAACCTTACCTTTTTATGACAAAATTCATAAATGGTAGTGTGCGAGTCTCCTATAGACGGCGAGTCTTGGTGGTTACACCCATGAAGAGCAAGAGTTTGGCGTATGATGAGGCCCACCAAAGGTGACTTCGCATATAAGTAACAACCTCGCTCTCTTAAGATTTACAACCAACTCGCATATTTGAGAAAAAATCTCAACTATATCATCTTGATGAGCTAAAGAGATTAAGACTTAGTCAAATTAGGAAGAGTAGTAAGCCTCCTCACCACTTGACCTCAATAAAAACTTATGCTGACTTTGAGAACACAATTCGGTGAGTTCAGGTACATCTGGTTGTTTTGATTCCAAAACTATTATTGCTTGTTGTCTCTAATGAGCAAGTACAAATAGAGTTTGAAGACAACCTCGCCTGAAATGAAAAGTTTGCTAAGACACATCAGCTTCGTATAAACTAGTTATGGCTAAAAGCTCCATACAAGGTATGCGTCAAATTAATATCCTTCTGTTATCTTGCCAAGTAAAAAACTTGGTGATTTTTATTATTACCAATTGGGTGACCACTCTTTAAAGTCATATTTTAACTTCTCACTTATCATGGGCTAGTGACCTTACTACTTTTTAGTTCCCCTATTATGTTTTCCCCATTTATTATAAGTTCTCTTATACTACTAACTCGCTCTACAAATAACAACGAAGATTGCCTATGGGGCGAGGCCCTCGTGCTAACTTATTGAAGGGTGAGTGCCCATACTATTAATTTAGCATTCATATATGAGTGAGTATGTAAGAAAATGAGTTTAACACAAAAAAATGACAAGCAATTATAAAACAAAAAATTTCCTTCATTTGTTCATAATCTTAATTACATTTACACTTGGCCACCCAGCCTAAAATTAAAAAACAAAATATAAAGAAATAAAAAATTACATGTGATGAGCGAGCACGACTCATTTATCAGTCGTACTCGCACCATCATTTTCCACACTGTCAGCAAATTCTTCAAAAATTGCTTAGGGTCTAAAAACTTGGAGCAACATTGCATTTGGTTGCGAGCTTCTTTAGATAATACTTGATCCTAGCATGTAGTGTTCGCTTAGGATTTTCATCGTACTTCCTGCTAGCCATAAAATGTTTGAACTCTTTCAGCTTAGCAACATGCTCGATGACCTTTGCCTGTGCTTGTTCCTTTGCTTCTAGTGTCGACTATGCCTGAGCATTCATCGAGTCTAACTCGAATATGTGTTGAGCTGAAAGTGGTCAAATGTTTGACCTCAAATAGTACTCGATCTTGGCGCATAGTATTCGCCCAGGATTTCATCAAACTCACCGCCAAGTAAAAAATGTTTGATCTCTTTTAGCTTGGCAGCATGCTTAGTGACCTTCGCCTCTACTATCGACTGTGCCCAATTATTTGTTGAGTCTAGCTCGAATCTGTGCTACTCTTTCATCTTGGCGAGTTTGTCCTTCAAGATGCTCACCTTCATTGCAACCTGTAACTTCTTTGCTCGCTCCTGGTCTAAACAATGCGGACTTGTGAATTCAATCCAGGGATTCAAGCCTTCCTATATGATGAAGTTGGAGGCGAGCAAGGAATTAAATCATTTGCAACTCTCGCCCTAGCGAGTTCAATGTGGAACTATGATGCACAGACACGGACACGGTGACACATATACGACACGATACGAACACGGGACACATCAGTTATTGAAAATATAGGACACGGACACGGGTTGTACACGGTATTGTAGTTTTCATATTTTAAAAATAGTGTATAAAAATTAAATAAGTATAATTTTAAAAATAATTTGAAAATAATAAATCATTTAACTAGAATTTGTGCATAAAATGATTAGTATTAGGTTGTCGAGATTCAGACGTTGATACCGTTTATCAATCACTGAGAGATGAGATGAAAACACCTTCACTGCCAAAAAGAAATGAAAATGAGAATATTCGATGATTGGGTATTAAGTGCGGCGTTGATTTGGTGTTGTGGATAGGAAATAAGAAATTTAGTTTAAATCCCGTCAAATACAAGAAATTATATTTAAAAAAATTCATAAAATATTTAAGATACGCGTGTCGGACACGCGTGCCCAATTTGTATTTTATATTTTTAATCAGACACTTTTTCGGCGTGTCCGACACGTGTCGGATACGGTGTCGGACACTGCACGCCTCTTTGAGGAGAAGTGTCGGTGCATCATAGATGTGGAATAACTATTCCCCTCTGAAGTGAGCTTCTTTAAGTACGAGTCCGGGCCTGTCTTTGACGAAAACAAACATTCCTTGGTCAAAACACCACCTTATAGGTAGGAAATGAAGGTACTACAACCACCATTAAGTTGGGCATTAGTCATGCCGGGGCGATCCCGTAGCAGCTAAGCACCTCCTGTAGCTCGATGCACAGCTTGAACTTCATCCCTAAGATGAAGTTATCACTTGGAACGACCAGCTCATCATCAAAGAACGAGTCGATGTGCTCGCTACTAGTCGCTGAACTGACTTTGAAATTGCCAAGTGAGAAGCAACAAGCCTTGAAGACAAGCTTCAATACTCGTTTGGAAGCCGCTAACTCGGTAGATCCTTCTCAATAAATGCATCAGTACACTTCTGGGGAGCAACTATGATAAGAGCTAAAGTGTCCAACTAGCAAAAGCGAGGTACAAGTGGAAATTTTGAATAAATAGTCACTTTCATGGGCCCTATCCCTCATATTTATAAGTAATGTAATGAGTATGGATATTGAGGTAGCTCTCAAATAAACATTTAACGAGAATATCTTCTTTTTTGTCTCTCAATCGTTACAAAGATCTAGAAATCCTCTCCGTACTCGTGGATTACCCCTTTCTCTCTCTCTCTCTCTCTATCTCTGGACTCATGTACATTCACTTATCTTGGGCGAGTTGCTAGCACTAAGCGAGTCGTATGTCACGACTTGACCCGGTGAGCTCGTGTTGACGAGGCATGAACGGATGTCGAACATTCAGAACATGAAGTTTTCATAAAACATGCATTGAAGAATCTAAAACACTTCACAAGAAAAAAATAAAAGCGTCTCTAAAAAACTTTTCAATTTAAACTAAGCATTTCATATAAAGTTTCATATACAGAGGTGGCTAAAATATCTCATTCATTCGTGTCAAATCACCCAAAAATTTAAACTACAACTAAAAGAAGCATAAGAGGAACATATTATCCGGTCCTCTACGACTGTAAGTGTACCAAGGGCGGTCAGCCATTCCTAGCAGCAGGTTCTCCTGAAAAGATATCCCAAAACGAGAGAATGAGCTAGAGCTCAATAGGTAACACTTACTCTAATAAATTCATATACCAATTAAATGAAAATCAATATGTATGCTAAAAGTGAATTAACTCATCTATATATTTATGAAACATCATGATTTATTTGCTAAGTGTCATATGCTAGTTCATATGTATATGCTAAGTGTCACATGCTAATTTGTATGTATATCCTTTTAACTATGTCATATGTCCTTTGTCTCATATGTTCTAATATGCTTGCTTATTCTTTATCTTATACAACCGTACCGGAGTACCATAAGTGTACTGATCAGGTACACAAACATATTTTTAGCCATTTATCTTCCTTTCCTCTTTTGCCCCGAAGAGCCATATTGCTCATAAGAACCATATTGTGCTTTTGCACTATATTTGGTACTCCGCCATCAACATGCACAATCATTCAAATATTCTTTTCATAGAAACATAGAAATGTAGTGTAACAATCTCATAATAATCATATGCATTGATTCACAGGAAATTTTTATGAAAGGTTGCATTTTAAAGAACATCTAATGTGCCTTGCTATTAAAGAAAGAAACTTCTATGCTTTTCTATCAAATAATGATAACATAGGCATGAGAACATTTAATATGCAATGTTTCAAATAATGAGAACATTTAATATACATTATTGTCAAATAAAGAGGACATCTAATATGCATTTCTAAGTATTAAACATTTCAAAACATAATATAAAGGAATATGAGTTTGTAGAGTAAAGTGTTCCTATCTCAAATGCCGCTTCTTGAAACTGTCGTCTCATCAGTCTCTTCTTAATATCTCTTCTTTTCAAGACCTAAGAAAAAAATTTACAACATAACAACATAAGCTTTCTTATACCATTCCAAATCAATTATACCTCACTAACACTGCACCCTACACATTCCATTAATTAATTACTCTCCTTAGGATCATTAATGCTCATTAACCTACCCATAACCTAAAGTATTTTTATCACATATTTATTAATATTCATTAACATATCCAATTTAATGCACTTATATAAAATTTTTTTCCTTAATTAAAAATAATTTAAATGCAAATTTTCGGATTTACCTAAATTCTAATTTTTGTAAACTTCATTCTTAACTAATTTAATTAAAATTGCATGCTAAAACATCCCTCTTACCTAATTATAAATTTAGGGAATTTAATTTTCGGATTATTAAATATAATAATTAGGGAAAAATAAGATTTTATGAAAAATGCCCAAATTTCACCATTACAGCCCTCCTAAGGTTATTTGGAAACAATTTTGTTAAGCACTCTTAAAAATTTTTCCAACATATGAAAGCCCCCAATATGTGAACCTAAAATTTCTTGAAGAAACTTTGCATTTTCATGGCTAAAAATCATTTTTAACTTTTCCCTAACCTTCTCTTCAAATGATTTAAAGTTTCATCAGACCATAATTTCTAAACTCAAAAATTTTCCCGTGAAAGTTTGATTTTTAATCATAAAAACATTCCTAATAGCAAGGGTAATCTTTTTTGTAAAGAGATTTTGGAGGAAAGGAATTTTGGAATAAATCTTAGAAATTTCCTTTAAAGATAATCACATGAAAAGCCTAGAAATTCCTTCAAGAAATCATACCTTAGACTTTCTCAGGCTTTCCTCTTGATTTTTCACAAAGGAATCGCCGGAAACCACAGCTGGCCGCCCTTCCTCTCTTCTGCCCTTCTCCCTCTCTTGGCCGAAGAAACGAACAAGAGATGAATCGGTCCCTAGACGGAATGAGGGAAATTTAGGGAAAGTTAGGAGGCAAATTAGGCATGTGCCCCTCCCTAAAATGAATTCCTTAAGGCTCATAAGGGGTAGTATGGGCAAAAACTAATAATTTTACTTAAATGAACTTCTACGATTTTTAATTTCCAAATCGCGCGAAATTAGGTATACATTCTTTATACCGTTTCGATTGAAATTTCGTGTAGAATTTTATAAAATTTATTGCATCGAATCCCGACGACTTTAAAATTTCACCTAATTCCGTCGTGGCTCATAGAAATGCGTGCAACGCATACGATTAACAATTTTCGGGTTTTACATCATCGCTTTCCCTCACCCCTAATAGCCGCCAACACATTCTCCTCTCTCACGATTAAGGCAATGATCGTTGCCTTCTTTGTGAATGTGACTAGAAAACATTGCACCATCTAGAGGACCACATTATGGAATAGTTGTGCTAGGATATGGAATAGTTGTGCTAGGATGATCCCGTAGTAGCTAAGCACCTCCTCTAGCTTGGCGCACAGTTGGAACCTCATCCCCAAGATGAAGTGATCATTGGGAACAACTAGCTCATCATCAAAGAATGAGTTGATGCGCTTGTTACTGGTCGCCGACCTAACTATGAAATTGTCGTGCGAGAAGCAATATGCCTTGAAGATGAGCTTTGCATACTCATCTGGAAGCTGTGAACTCGGTAGGTCCTCTTTCTCAACGAATGCATCAGTGCACTTCTGGAGAACATCCATGACAAGACCTAAGGTCGCCAACTTGCAAAAGCGATGTACAAGTAAACATTTTGAATAAATGGTCTCATTCATGGGGCCCTACCCCTCATATTTATAAGCAATGTACAGTGCATGGTGATCGAGGTAGCTCTCAAATCAACATTTAATGAGAAAATCATCTTTTTTGTCTCTCCATCATTACAAAGATCTTGAAATCCTTTACGTACTTGTGAATTAACCCTTTCTCACTCTTTCCCTTTCTGGACTTGTATCCATTCTCTTATCTTGGGCAAGTCGCCAGCACTAAGCGAGTTGTCGCTTTCCTTCACATTGACACTCACTCCAGGTCCTTCACTAGCAATTTCCCTATAATCACTTAATTCATTCGCTCATAGTGAGTGGAAGACTATGGCAGTTGTCAAAAAATTTCTTAGATGCTCTCCTACTCTTCGTGCTATACGAAGTTCATTTTGACACTCGCAAGTCACTACCACTCACCACTCACACTCAACATCACATCAAAACAAAAAGAAAACATCAAACATCAATTAAAGAACTCACGTAAGAAGGGATTTTATTTATTCTACATAACTATTACAAAACTCGCCATCAAGTAGTGCATATATATATAAAATAATCTCTTTACATTATTCAAGTCATCGACCACCAAGCGGCATCCCCAACACTAGATCACTCATTATGTCTGGTGCCAACCTCTCCAACTCACTTAAGGTAGTCTAGTATATACTTGGCACCTGCCTAGAAACTCTCTAGCTTAGATTAATGTATGATCGCGCCCCACTCGGTCAGCATAGAATTTGCAATGTTCCTGGTGGTTGTCATTTGGGCCCTTTTGAAGGTGGTTGCATCTCTCAGCTCGCATACCTCCTTCAGCTCGGTGACGTCCCTAAGAGTTTCCTCATCCCATTGAGTGTTGGGCTCACCAACAATGTGGAGAATCTTCTTCTTCTCCAATGTCATCAACCTTCCAACAACTTTCTCTAGTGTGACTAACTCTGGGGGAGGGAAGAACTCATTAGATTGACCAAAGGAGAGCGTGGTTACGAGCACCTTGATGATCTCGCCCCCACCTGGTCCTTAATCGGTGCCTTAGCTCACAGGTTTGTTGCCATCTTGGATATAAGGTTGGTTGTGCCTTGCTCTGCATCGATCTCCTCTCGTTCATTGACCACAATAAGCTTAGGTCGGAAGCTTAGCAAGAAGCTCCACATCCCAGGGCTCCTCTACAGTTGTCGCCCTTGTCAATAGCATAGAGATCTCATCAAAAGACAAGTTTAAAAGTCGCAAGGGAACATATAAGAGTTAATCTTGCGTTGCATTTCTCTTGTGATACTTGAATTTTTCCCACTGCTTTATAGCCTTCATCTCTTATTCACTTGGTAGACACTTTATTAGCTACCTCGAGAACACACTGATGGTTGGCTTCTTCATTGCGGGAATCTTCTTTCCTAATGTTCCAATTCTTAAATAACCATAATTGTCTTTTTTTGCTCTTACCTTCCATAGGAAGTGCTTTTTTCAAACTCGCCACTACTAGGGCGATCTCTCCTATGCCCACTAGCACCAGTTCCTGAAGGTGGACTCACCTCTTCACACTAAAAGCAAGGGCTCATCATTTTCATACCTCACAATTATTGCCTTCACAAGAAAGACGGGGGCACTATGAACAACAACACACAACTCGCCGGCAGCTGTGGTAGTTAGGAGGCTTTTGGGTTTTCTCCTTGTGGACCTCTTTGCTCAGAGAGGCTGGCATTGTATAGAAACTTTTTGTTGGAACGGGCCAGCTCGTTCTTGATGAAACATTGTCTTCTTAGCAATTGCGAAGAAGTCCATTTCTTAAAACACTCATCAATTCTCTTTTCACAATAAGCAGAAAAATAAACTTTCTTCTGTGCAAGCCTACTATTTTAGAGATGTTTAGTACGACATGACACCACGTTGTTCAAGATGAGTTATAGTAAAAATAAAGTATAAATTTGCATTTACGTATCTATTTTATGTTAGGTAGTCATTTTTTATTTTATTAACTTGCCTTTTTCACCACTTGCTTATCAAAGGGCTGAGTTAATCAGAGAACTATAAATGTATACTCATAATTGTTTTCTCAAATGTATTCCTTGGTAACGACCGAGTCATGACAGGTGTAATTCCTCTTAAGAATAGATCCCTTGAAGGAATTGCTTGGGACCAGTGGAGGAACTTGTTTAAGTAGAATGATGTGCAATTGCCCACATCTGCAAAGTCACCTAATGCAGGGCTATTGGAAATTTCTCACCAAGCAAGCTTATTGCCACTCATCTCAAACAGATCTTCCTTCTCTGAGCTCGCCATACTCAGATACAGAAAATCACTTTCCTCAATCACATCATGATGATTGTATCTCCGAATCAATGCACTATTATAATGGCCCAAGATTGAATTTTGGAAGAATTTTCTTTTTAGTTTTCATATTAACTAATTAGAGCTTTTATGAATCTATCAATATAAATCAATCTAGTGAAAGCAATTAAAAATTATAGAAAAATATTCATAAAATAGCCTATTATTTAAAAAAATTGATGAAAATGATTTGTAAAATGGACACCTAACCGTCCAAAATCTTCACCTATACCAACAGGTGTTAATTTTTGACACTACCTCAAAAACTAGGATTATTATAAATAAAACACAATAAGATATATATTATGACGAAGCTGATTTTCAAATTTGACTTATAATAAATCCAAAAAAAAATGTTGGGTTAAAATATGGGTTATTACAATCTTCCATCTTAAAAAAATATCAACCTTGAAATTTCTCATTATAGATCACTGATCACTATCCACATCTATCATTTATACTAATTATTAATCATATCACTTATCACTAAAATCAAATCACATGTGCAAGTCGGTCATTCAATCATATGAATGCAATGCTTTTCAGTGAAAATAATGATATTAGAAAGAAAACTTATACCAATTGGCCTCGTGGGAGCATCTCTCATTTCCTGGTGACTTAAACTGTATACTCTCGCCTCTCAGCTATACTAGAGTTTGTGTTATCATTGATTGTGTGGGTTGACTTTGTCTCTCACTCAGTTGTCTTTCATTTGTCCTGCTTACATATCCTTGCTACATTCTAGATTTTAAGTCTCTGGCTATATGCCTATCTAAACTTTTCTATGCTAGATCTTGATCTCTCTCTCCTAATTCTATATGTGGGCAGTCTATCATCCTGTGGTTGTACTAACCACATTAGAAGCACTATCTAGTGAGTGGATGACACTTCCCTTCATGCCTCCTCCCACATCTAGGACACTCTACACTACTATCTTGTATCATGGGTCCCCTCCTAACATCAGTAAATCTGCTTCTCTTATCACAACTTTCTCCTCTAATTACCTCTTTGCTTGCTCTCTTTCAACTCATGTCATGTCTGAATTGAGGAATAACCAAATCATTTTTGATAAGCCGTGCTCTTTCAACTACCTGAGAATTTCTGGATCCTCAGTAAAACTAACACATGCCTCAGCTCATCCTTAAATCATCTCAAAAACCAGTAGCATTTTTCCTCAGCAGTACTGACCAATTGAGGTGCATATCTGACTAGTGCAGTAAACTCAACTTCGTACTGCATCATTATTTTGTTCCCCTATTGTAATCTCATGAAAGCCTCCTACATTTGCTGTTGGATGGATGAAGGTACAAACCAATCTCTAAAGACAGCAAGAAATTCTGCCCAGGTAATCTTTTGCATTCATCTTTCCTTAGAATTTTTCTCTCTATTGTCCAATCTACCATCTCTCAGCTTCTCCTTCAAATAAAAACACTATTAATGATACTTTCTATTCTTTGGACACTACATACTATCAAATATCTTCTCTATCCTCAATAGCCAATCTTCTATTTTCTATGACTTTACAACTCCCTTGAACAACAGGGGATTCAACTTGTGGAACATCCATAAATGTTTATCCTCTTCAATCTCCTTGATCACAACCCGTTTGCTCTGTGCATCACTCATCAGCTGTGCTATTAGACTGGCAAACTGCATCATGTTATCAGAACTCATTGAGACTTGCATTATATTCATTTGGCACTTCAGGTGGATCAACTGTACTCAATATAGTTCTTTTTCCTATCAAATTATAATACAATCACGCATATGCATTGAATGAATGCAAATAAAATAAATTCTAACACTACTCATTTCTACCCATCTTAATCATTTCCTATAACTCTAGTTATAATCCAATTCTTTTAATAACCTTTGCTCTAATATCAATTGTAATGCCTCACTATCAAAATTTTGGTAAAAAAAATTCCTACTTTAATCTCTTCATTAACTAGCCAAAGATTTTATAAATATTTCAATATAAATTAATCCAGCAAAGTAAAGAAAAATATTCATGAAATAACCTATCAATTTTAAAATATTTTTATGAAATTGATTTATAAAACGGACACTTAATGTTCCCAAAACCTCACATGTATCAATAGGTGTCAATTTTCGACACTACCCCTAAAATTATGAGAAAATTATTATAAATAAAGCACAATAATATCTATCTTATGACAAATGCGGTTTTCAAATTTGACTTATAATAATAAAAAAAAATGAATTGGATAAAATATGGGTTATTACTTATTACACTTATTATATTTTACATAAATTAAATCTTTGAGATGATCATGATCTATTCTACTTCTTTTATTATGAAGTTGCAATTGAAACATAATTATATTACTATACTATAAATATACATAAAAAAGCAACGCACACTCTATAAAAATATTTACATGTTCGAATTATTACAATTGTATTCACATCCAGATTAATTATATGTTAGATTAAAGACTTTGATTACAAAACTTTATAATTGGGGAGCTCCTTGGCCATATGCAACCACCAATAAGTTAGAAGAAATGAAATATTTTTTTCTATTTGTATAGAATTGCTAATCAATCTTAATTTAATGCAAATAATGATACCTTGAGATCGGGTAGTCCGTTGTCTTATTGCTGGAGGAATACCGAATAGACCTTCACCTTTAATATATAAACTTAATTTTTTATTGATTCTCTTCTTCATCTATATCTTTAGATAATCTTCCATCTGCTGTTTTCTTACTCTTTGCAATATTAATTTTACTGAAGATATATTTGGGATTTAAAATGTGTGCCTTTAGAAATAAACAACCATTACAAACATTGATACATTAGTTCTTTTTTACTCAAAACTACATGTTAAAAAAAGCATAACATTATTATGATGAAGCATCTATTTAGAGTGAATATAAAAAGAAGTTAAATTGATATCTTATGTGACAAAACACTAAATTGATATCAAAATATAACAAGCTTTATAAGAAAATTCTAAGTATAAGTATAAGGGGCATAAGGTATAGGTGATAAAAATTTTTAGAGAAAAAGTGGTTGAATCAACCATTTTCCCTATATAGTCCACTACCTCATAAAATTAAATTAGAGAAGACTAGGTACATAAATATTACTAACTTTTTGAAGTAGTATGCGTACGAGTAAGTTTGCATTAAGAACGAAGTTATAAATAATCTGTCTCTTAAATGTCCATTTTATCAACAAAATCTTATGTTCCCAATAGTGACGATATCTTACAAAATAGGCTAGTGCAATCAAGTCATAGAAGAAGGCAAATGTTATCCTTACACTTAACAAAAAATTCCAAGATTGGATATAAACAAGAGAGAAATATATAAATCAAAGTTTTAAAAATCGGACCGGATCGACTGGGCTGATCGGTTCAATCTTGAGCTTCTCATAAGGCCGGTCCTGTCCACTCTGAGAATTGTTTATGCATCAAATCTGACTGAACCAGTTAGAATCGGCGATGAATTGGCTAGTTCAATTACCCCATTTTTAAATAATTAAATAAATAAATTTATCATATTAAAGATTAAATATTAAATAGTTTTTTTAAGTAAACAAATTAATTTATATTTAAAATATTAAATTTTAAATTAGCATGATTTTTTTATTATATTTATTTGCCCAAATCATCATGAAGCATCTTCATATGCCCCCACCACTCCAAATGAACTCATAACACAGGAAAACTCTAAAAGCTATATAAACAATAGCAAGAAAGGGTTTGCAAGTGATGTGAGATTAAAGAGAGGTTTATGAGCTCATAACATATGTAATGTCCATAAAATTCATTTTTGAAAAGATTTTTTAAATAATTATTTATAATGTGAATAATATTTATTTATTAGTTAATAATAGTTTATCTATTTATTTGTTTATACATTATAAAAATAATTTTATTTTATTTTTATTTTTTTTGTTTCATATTTGAAATGATAATATCATTATTATTTTAATTTTATTAATTTTTAATAATATTATTATTTATTACGTTATCCAGTTTGACACTAATTTGACCAGACAAATCATGAACCTCTCATTCCAATTCGTTGTCTGGTCTGATTTTCACAATCTTTATATAAAAAATAGAAAAAAAATCTATTAAGATAATTTAATATGATGTGTCAAGATAACTAAATGTTCAGAACCAAGCGATACAACTTCTAGTAGCATTGGCAATACAAAAAATCTAACAGTTTTGGCAATACAAAAAATTTAGTAACATTGGCAATACAAGCCACTCTAGGAATTAGGAAGTGCTTGGTAGCAAAAGTAAGCAACAAAAGTAGAAACGTAGATACGAGAGACTACGAAGGCAACTGCACAATAGTATAATGTACAGGGAATACAACAAGTTAGCATATGACTAATTAGGCGACCACAACGAGCAAGTGAGTGATGGAAGCTTCGAACTAGCTGGCGAGTAGCGAGTGACGAAAGGAGGAAGACTGTTCGAACCCTAATCGAGCTTCGAACCAATAGCAAATGACGGAACAAACCCTACATGAGTGTCGAATGGTTTAAATAGCAAATAAACTTTAATGGAATCCAAGTTAATTATTTTTATCATAATAAATAATTTAAATATCATTATTATATTAATTTATAAATTAAAAAAATATTTAACTATTAAATTTTTTTAAAATTTATATTAAACAATTACTAAATAAAATTGCATGCACTATTTGTGCCATGTGATATTTTGCATACATAGTGCAAAAAGTGCGAACTATTTTCAACCTATGCACTATGACGTGTTGTGCGCCATGTCGCGTGCTATGTTGCATCATTGACAAGTATAAATCATATACAATCATTAATGATAACTGGATCCTGATTCGATTCCTTAATCTATGGGATTGAACTAGAAAATTTTAATTAATGTTCATACAATACAAACCAATTTGTACAATACGACCAATTCAAATTTGTCTATTTAAAGTAACATAAATTCAGTGATAGGGTTTTATCAAAATAGTTGATCGTACAATACAATTTATGGTTGTACATTAAGATTAATTATAACTCAATTTTAATTAATCTCATTTTTCTTGTTAATTATAATTAATTAATTAATCTCATTTGATTAAACATTTTAGTTAATTTCTATTTGAGCAGATCATTGTTGTGTGTGCATGGTTGCTTGATGTTGTTGTTGTCTGTTTGAACAAATCGCACAGTACGATTTAGATCGTACAATATGATTAACAGAAAAAAATAAAATATTCAATTTTACTCCAACTTGTTTGTGTGTGCGCACGATTGCTTTGCCAACATACACCTAATACAGAAAATGATAAGAAAAATAAAGAAAATACAATCTGTCTTAGACACTGATGTTACTGTTTTGAACCTTGATTCTTCGCTTTTGCTAGGTGTATGCTCTACCTAAAATGGTTGGTGACACAAGAAGAATATGCAATATTTAAAGTAGGAATTATTAAATTATCACCCAATAATGTTTGTAATCAATAAAACACAAGGTCAGGCTTTCAAACTTAAACACAAGCTCCTACGCCAATTACTGATTTGATTAGTGGATTCACTTGGTATGGGTCCATATTCTTTCGAGATTTGCTCGCAGACTCATCCTACACCTACTCGCCTATTTGAGTTCACTCAATGGCAGACAACTCGCTATATGTTGACTTTGTCCTCTTATAGCCAACCAAGAGCCGACACTATCCTAGATTAGCGTGTAGTGTTGTACGGGTTTTTTATGTGTAGCCTGTATTTTACTTCTCTGTATAGCCTTCCTGTAGTCCCAAAAATCCTATATATAAGATGTTATGTGGACAATTGAGACTTTTCTCCTCGGTCTTTCTTTGAATCTTTTGGACCTCTTGAGTCCTACCTCTTGTATTTTGTAATTGAGATAGTAGAGATTTTACCCGTTTACTCTCATACTCTCAACTTTCTATTCTCCATTCTCACTAACAGGTTCTCAACTTACCAGATAGATCTGCTAGTAAAGTCAGATATCATCCTCTAGACAAATCTGAATTCAATGTGTGTGTGTGTGTATATATATATATAATAGTAGAGAATATGAAAGAAAATATATTGAAATATAATAATGATTATTAATGTAGAATTGTTCTATTAATAGTTAGGGCATGGGATTTTTTTTCCCCAATATCAGCTAGTTTGTATAATGTAGCCTGTTTTCTTTAAGCAATGGCCACACTATTGCAGTGAATGTCCTTTCTAACATGGATCTGGAAATTTGCAATGATTTTGTTTGAGTTGTTTTCTTGTTGAAGGGCTCTTTAGTTGTTCATGTAGACTTGTTTATTCCAATTTGATGAATGTTTTGGTGATTTCTCGATTTGTGAAACTTTTTTTCTGTCAATATCAGAAATGCATAAATGCTGGACATAATTTTTTATGTGATTAACTTTAAAACATGAAACTATTAAAAGTATTTTTCCTTAAATCTGAATATATTATAGACATGTGATTTCCATTTTGGGAAAAATTGTGCAGGTTAAGGATATACTGTATCATTTATACAAGGCTGCAGTAGGAAATATGCAGAGACTTGTACCAAAGGAGATCAGGATACTTAAGTACCTTCTAACAATTGATGACGTAGAAGAGCAGCTCTTAGCACTAAAAGATGCATTTACGCCTGGTGCTGAACTGGAAGGGAAGGATGTAGATTGTTTGTACACGTATGATATTATAGACATTCTTACCATTGTTAGTTATGTTCTAAATGTAGGCATACTCATAATATTTGTTTAATCTGAGGATGGAAAGTAAAAGCTTAGGGTTTAGGGTTTAGGGTCGTGTATATACATAGCAGTGAAAACTTCTCCAAATATTCTCTTTTCGCTTATCTAAAATGACTTGTTTACCCTTTTTAAACTAGTTTTTCTAGTATACGCTTGACCTTTTCCTCTTGGACTCACCACACATGCTTTCTGTGCTTAGCCGTAACTTATTCATAGTTATGGGTCCATAGGAATTTGTGCGGAGCTAACAACCCTTCATATATTCTCTTACTCTCTAGTCCAACTAGAGTTCTCCTGTGGTATCAATTATGGGGTTTGATTGACCACCTCTCTTATCTCTAGTTATCTCTCACACACATTTCTCGCTCATTTCCCCTCTTTTTCAAAAAAAGTTGAGTGGAGATAAAAGGATATTATTAAATCTGTTACTAGAGAAATTATGACAGTTGGACTAAGTAATGATTTATGCTAATGATTGACTTAGCTTGCTGGTTTTAAAACTAGATCATTACTTATGGGATGTTGTATATTTTGTAGGACACCAGAGCAGTTGCATACATGGATCAGTACTGTTGTGGATGCATACTATTTCAGTAGAGAAGGAACTCTCATCAGGGAGGCGACAGATCTAATGAACCCCAAGGTCGTTCAGAAACTAGAGTATCTCAAGAAGCTTTTGCAGGACCATTTCCTATAAATTTCATTATGTACCTTTTCATTGTGATGAGAGCTAATGACCTTGTACAATAATTTTTCTATTGGTTTACATAAAGAGATTTTGATCCTTAATCGCCTGGGTTAATGAGACGTGTAAGCCAGTTATGTACTATGAACTAGGTGAGTGTATATATTATATTATTGTTGCTATTTTGCTTCAACCATACAGAAGTTGTAATGACCTGTCATTACATCACACATCTTTCTGGCTTTATATGGTTGAGTTCAATCATAATAAACATGGATTTATTTGATCTTTTGTAATTAGCATTAACTTGTGCGCTTTGGCTCCTGAATAAGTAATGCACAAGTAGTCTACCATTTTGAAGAGCTTAATTGGTGGGGGGATGGCCTTGGTTGCTTGTTTTTTTTTTTTTTTTTTTTTTGGGATAAACGAGGGCCACGCCAGATTTATTTGATAGATCAAAAAATTAGAAGTATATATATGACTTATTGATCGCCCAAAGATTGAAGACCAAACATGACTAAGAGAAAAGAAGTACAAACTATGTAGTCACAAAAAAATGGGCTTAGATTGTCACATAGAAGACCACCATTGTACGTAAAATCAGTGATAAATTGCCATTGAAAGCGGCAAATAGGAATCAGTTCAATGATATATGCTTAAGATAGGAGTATTTGTTCAAGAAAAAAAATATAAATGTAAATGTATAGTAATAATCCAGATATATGCATTCAGCACCAGCAGTCGCTAGAAGTCAACAAAATCAGGTTATAGCATTGGCAAGGCAGCAAAACCTCCTTGGAAACAAAAAGGGACCAAAATCCAAAAGCAAGAATCATCCATCACAGAAAAGCAAGACTAAACATCAAAAAACCTACAAGGTAAACAGCAGAAACTAAAAGTATATATTAGCCAGGTGGAAAGGCAGAACTGATTGATAATCCCACATCTTACTCTATATTCTGATTGCAAATTTAATTTTCTCAATGAGAACATTAAGAATGTCACCTCTAAAAATGCAATCATTCCTCTCTTGCCAAAGATAGTAAGCAGTGATGCACTCCCAAAAGAAAAAAATTCTAGCTGACTTTACTTTGAATATTATTAGAACGATCTAAAAATTATTGAAGGGTGCTCCCCATATGAAAGAAGTTACCAAAAGGGATGGAATTCTTAATAGTACACAAGGAGAACTCATAATCAAAGAATACATGAGAATGGTTCTCATTGAAGGAAGAGCACAATACATAAGTCTTGTTAACCAAGATACCTCTTTTCCTTAATGAAAGTTTGTGAGGGGTGTTAAACTCTAAAGAACTAATACCCAGGCTAACCAAGAGGGGGGGGGTCCTAAGGCTAATTAAGAGGGGGGGGGGGGGGGGGGGGGGGGTTTGAATTGGATATTTAAAATAACCTTTTTTCAACAAAAAGAAAAATCCCCTTCTTAAAGCCTTTTCAACATCTGAAAATAGATAATCAATGCAACGTAATATCAGTTATAGATTTTCAATCAAACACTTATATCCAAAAATAATTGCAAAAAATAAAGTGCGAAAAAATAAAATCAGAAAGAACACAACAGATTTATAGTGGTTCGGTCCAACATGACCTACATCCATTCCTTGGAACCTTCTGTTTCACGTATTGTACTAAACCTTTAGTGACCCTCCTTTAGCCCCCACAGCTAGGCGGAGAAGCCCTTACAAAATCACTTTCACTTTCCCCGGTGGGGAGGAGTAGCCGGATTCTTTGACACCAAACAGATCTTCTTTTTCCCAAAATTTCCCTCAAGAAGAACCTTGAATCTGTGGTACTAAGGTGCAAGCTTGCTGGAGTAACCGTGTGAAATCTCCTCCACACTCCCTTGAAACCTTCTCAGAGGATCTTCTCCCTCTCAAATTCCCCCCTTTCCTCTCTCCATTTGAAGTTCTCTCTTCAAGTTTTCTCCGGAAGAACGAAGACATAATGACTGCCAAAGATACTTACTAAGTGCCTTGACAAGGTTTAAATAGAGGGCTTTGAAAAACCCTAAAAAATTAATTATGCAGTCAATTATCGTTCAGTACGATCACAGGATTGTTTAGTACGATGTGCTTAAAAAGAGGGCTTTAGAAAACCCTAAAAACTCAATAATGACACTAAATATCATCCTGGATGATCTCAAAATCGTCTAGTATGATAAGCAAAATTTGACAGGATAGTCCTAGACGATCTCAGGATAGTATAGTATGATTAGTATAAATTTATACAGATCATCTAATATGATATTGGGGATTGTCCTGGAAAATTAGGAAAAAAATTATGGTATTTTGCATGGGATGCTCAAGTATCATCCCATGTATCTCTCGGGTCATCCAGTAAGATCTTCACTGATTGTCCTAGACGATCGGATCGAACAAATTAACCATAATTAGCCCCCTAATCATAGGATTGATTTAAGCATGATTTTCATAGATCGTCCAGCATGATGTATATCATCTTGGATGATTACAAAAAATATGAAATTAAAAATCTTACTTAAAATTATGATTGATGACTATTTTTCATGATTATAACTAATCATCCTAGATGATCTAAATTATCTAGTACGATTAATTAGAAGAGCTGATCATACATTATGATATCAATCATACAATACGATTAGTTTGAAAATTTAAACTTCTAATTTTGATTAAATCTCAGTCCCCATGAGTGTGTGTGTGCATGGTCACCAAGCAAGCATACACCCCTAATAAGACTTAACTCAAGAAATAAAAAAAAAAAATACATCAATGAATATTATAAAAATCATTACATCATAACATATTCTACACAATCTTGAGCCTTAAATTTTTGTTGGATTGTGCATGGTGTTCCTTAAAAGTTAGTACACACACCAATACAAATATATTATAAAAATAAGTAGACAATAAGATGTGAGCTACAATATTTATTTTCATAAAAAATATAAACTCGTGAGCTCGAGTTGTAATAATCTCCCACTTTTTTCTGATGACAAATATTACTTGTTGAATTTGAAAAATTAAAATATTTTTTCCTAATCTCCCCATCACTAAGATAACTATAAAAAAAATAGGGGAAGTAAAAAAATGTTTCTTTTTTATTTTTTATCAGATAGAAACAAACAAAAAATACAAAAGTTTTAGAACCTAAAATAACAAATAAGCTCATATAAATAGAAGATGAACATATGCAGCTTAAACATAAATTTAACAAGTCAAATATATTCCCCCCCTTTGACATTATCAAAAAAGAAGGAAAATATATAAAAAATAAAATGAAACACATATAGTAGACTCTGATTAGGTGGAGATGGTGTTGATGTTTAAGAATAACTAATTAATTTTAACAAATTTTCTCAAAACGAAAAAGTTACCTAAAAACATAGTAAGAAATGAATTGATAATACTAAGATCCAAAATGGTTAGACATTTAAATTTCATCAACCCTAGCTCAAGTTCCTTATAGGTTAAAGTTCTTTTTAAATAAAATATAACTAAAAAAAAAAGAGAAGAAAAAAAATGTCTTTTTCAATTTTCTTACATGAAATATATCTAATATAATATCAATGCAAAAATGGTGAGTCACAATCACGATTTTCAAACTCAAGTATTGAATGTATCATTTAGACATATAGGTTTTCTAAGATTTAAAAATATAAGAAAGGTAAGTTAACTTATTGTGGGCTCTTTTTGTATATCTTTATCAGTTTTTGGCACACTTTGATTAAGAAAATTATGAAATAAATTCATCATCTTGCAAGAGATTCTTATGAGATAGAAAAAATATAGGATGATACAAAAGATTTAATTTCAAAGTCCATCTTAAGTTGATATAGTTTTTTATTCAAAAGTACAATAGCCTGATTAAGAAAATGAGAATGAGAGACATAATCATGAATTTCCTTCCTCTAAAAAATTAGAAAAGTCATTCACTACTTAAAATTTTTAGGTAAAAAGGAGGTAAAATTTTCATTAAAAAATTAAGAGAAGTGATTGATTCTCTTATGCAAATACAATGTGAAAAGTGATTTGTGTGTGTTGATCAGAGATAAATCATAAAAATATACAAGAAAAAATAAAATAAACTGATTAAAAAAAGCACAAAATTATTTAATGAACAAAACAAAATTAAAAATATACATGCATTAACTACAACACATAAACACAAATAAAACTTTATATCTCATTATTTTGCTCCTAGTCCGTTGATTCATAAATTAGGTCTACCTAGGAGATTTTTTGCTTTTTAACATTTTCCCTTATTACTTTTTACTTATTTTTACCATTTTTTTCTTGAAAGAGTTTTTACATTAGGGCACTGATTTTTCATTTTTCCAAATTTTCTACTCTCAAAATAAATAACATTAGAAAAAATCTTAATATTCTTATCATTTTTACCTTTATTCCACTTTTTTTATGTTGATGCTTGTGCTTTAATAGATTTTTAAATTCACTTGCATTTGTTGCTATCTCTTTAGTCTCAACATAGGTCTTCAACTTTTAGAACTATACTTTCACCTGCATCCAAAAGCTTTTGACTCAAACTTTGCTCATAGGTAATGAGTGAGCCAATCAAATTATTAATAGAATATTTATTTAAATTTTTTGACTTTGGCATCAAACTTATTAAGTAGATAACATAGAATTTTATTGATTTTTTTAAAGTTTGAAAATTCTTTATCTAAGGAGTGTAATGATGTCACTATTTGAGAAAATCTAGTATACATGTCTAGAATAGTCTCCTAAGTCTTCATGAAAATTAGTTCATAATCACGCATTAAAGTATTCAACCTGAATTACTTGACTTCACTAATACCTTCATATATAGTGTGTAATTTAGCTTAAATCTCCTTACTAGTAGTGCATGTGGATACTAACATATAATCTTCAGAATTCAAAGCACAAAAAAAATAGTTTAAAGATTTAACTTTCAATTGAGCATTGATTTGTTCTACTCTACTTCATTCAACAAAAAGAATATCAGTTTTGACTCCTTCTACAAAATGTGATGGTATAGAATATTCAATTTGAATCATATGAAACATTCGATACTTAATTTATTGCAAGAAAGTAGACATGTAAATTTTACAAAAAATCAAAAGAATTTCTTTTTTAAATAAAGCTGGTCATATCATTGAATAGCCTTCCGCAATATTATAATTTCCAAAGTTAACAATTAATCTTTTTTAAAATTTTTTTTAAAACTTTATTTTCTAATCCTATTCTGATTGCACTTAAAAGTTTATGAGGGGTGTTAAACCCTAAATAACTAGCCATGAGGCTAACTAAGAGGGGGATGGGAGAGTGAATTAGATATTTAAAAAAACCTTGGATCAAAAAAACAAAAAAAGAAAAAAAAAAGAAAAAATCCCTTCTTAAAGCTTTTTCAACATCTGAAATAAATAATCAATACAACGTAATATCAATCATAGATTTTAGACCAAGTACTTATATCCAAAAATAAATGCGAAAAAAAGTGCAAAAAAAAAAAGAGAAAGAAAACATGAGATTTATAGTGGTTCGGTCCAAATTGACCTATGTCCGCTACCTGGAATTTCTCATTCAAGATATTGCACTAAAATTTTAGTGACTCTGCTTTAGCTCTCACAGCTAGACGGAGAAGCTGTTACAAAATCACTTCTACCTTTCCTGGTGTGGCGGAGTACATGAGTCCTTTAACAACAAAGAGATCTTCTTCTTCCCAAAACTTCCCTCAAGATGAACCTTGAATTCGATGGTACTAAGGTACAAGCTTGCCGGAGCAACCGTGTGAAATCCCTTCCACACTCCCTTGAAACCACCTCCAAGGATCTTCTCCCTCTCAAACTCCACCCTTTTCTTTCTCCCTTTTAATTTCTCTCTTTAAGTTTTCTCCAGAAGAATGAAGACATAATGACTTCCAAAGACACTTACCAAGTGCCTTGATAAAGCTTAAATAGAGGGCTTTGAAAAACCCTAGAAATTTAATTCTTTCGTCAAAGATCATCCAGTATGATCGTAAGATCGTCTAATATGATATGCTTAAATAGAAGTGAAAGATTGAATAAGTTGTTATACATATTAAATTTGTCCCAAGGCTAAGCAAGAAGGGGGGGGGGTGGGTGAATTGGTAATTTAAAAAATTCTTTGGAAATTTTAAAAACCGATTTAAGTTTTAAGTACAATGAAAAAATTTCTAAAAATAAATTTTTTTAACCACAGACAGTAAGTTGTAGAAAATAAAAATAGTAAATGGTAAAGACAAAGAACACCAAATTTTATAGTGGTTAAGTCCAACAAGACCTACATCCACTCCCTGACGACTCCCTCTTCAAGTATTGTACTATACCAAAGTGACTCTCCTTTTGCTCCCACAGCAAGACAGATAATCCCTTAAAATAACCTTTCTTCCATCAAACCCCGGTGTGGCAGAGTACCATCATCCTTTATCACCTTCGTGGTAATTGTAGAGAACATACATCCTTTCACAACCTTTTGGTGTCGGCAGAGAATGTCATCCTTTCACACCCTCCTGGTATCGATAAAGAACCATCATCCTTTCACACCCTTTTGGTGTTGGTAGTGAATCGTCATCCTTTCACACCCTCTTAGTGTCACTAGAATACCAAACCTCCTTTGAAAATCTTCTTTCATGAGTCTTCAAGAAAGTACGGAAGAAATTCAAAGAACAAGTAAGAGATCCTCACCATTGAGCAACCTTGTGAATCCCCTCACAAATCCCTCTTAAGAGTTCTCTCATTCTCTAATCCCAAGACACTTTCCCAAACACTCTCCACATTCACTCTCAAAAGAAATTCATAATAAGAGTTCTGTAGGCAATCATGTTTTAAGGACCTTATATAAAAAGGATAAGAAAAACTGTCCAGAAAATAGAAAATCTTAATTTGACCATCTTGGTTGTACAGCATAATCGTACTTCATACATATAAACAGTTCAAAATTCTTGGTATGAACCTGTATGAACCTATTTTCATACTCTATCAGTCGTATATACAAACTTACATTGTACTGCATGAATAATTTAAAAATGAACAAGTTCGTTAGGTACAATTCTGTACAAATGCATTTTAGACTCAGGTATGCGTACTATATGAACTTCATTTCATATAGTACAATTAGTTTAACCAAATCATGCTTCATTTGGTACAAAAATGGATGAGTCTATTTTGTACTATGGACGTCGTCTGTATGTAACTAATTTTGTACAATACAAACAGTTCAAAAAATTTACCTGTTTGTATGGATGAACTTGTATGCACCCTTTTCGTACTCTAGACATCGTTTGTATGAAACTCATTTCATACAATACGATCAGTTCAGAAAAAAGGTGAGTTCATTTGGGACAAACTGATACATACAAAAATTTCTAAGGCATGATTCGATTAACTATTTCTAGAGGAACACACAGGTCAAATCATCTAGTATGATTCAACAATCGTACAATACAATTAGTTTTAAAAATATAAGTTTTGACTCACTCCCCCAGTGTGTGTCTGCAAGGTTACCCAATTACAATCACACACTCTTAGGCTCAAGAAAAATAGGAAAAGTATAAACTTCAATTATAATAAATCATAATCTAATCTATCTTGAAGTCTTCAGCAGTCTGTAGTATGATTTTCTTGAAACATTAACATATACAAACAACACAAATAATATTTTTCAATATATGTTAGGAGAAACCAATAATCAACACAATAATATTTTGGTATCATAAAAAATTCATATGATATAAAAGTATATATTTGAAAACTAAGTTGTAATAATCTCCCCATATTTGATGATGGAAAAATAATTATTGTTTGAGTTAACACTTACGATAATTTTTCTTCTAAGCTCCCCCAAAATAAATGATCAATTTAAAAGAAGGGGTTCCCTTGAAAATAAAAAAACACAAACTAAACAAAAACTACTAAAATAAAAACAAAACAACAAAAACAATATGAAGGAAAAAAAACACACACACACACTAACATAATAAACACACTCATAACAATACATACACACAAAAACAACAAAAAATCACATACATCAAACAATAACAAATTAAAGCAACAAACAATTATAGACATCAAACAATAACTAATGGCACCCTCTTTTGACAACAACAAAAAGGGAAGTATATCTTAAAATGAAAAGTTTCTATGGATAAATCAAAGTAGTTGATAAAGAAGAAGATTTTAAACTAATTGCAAATACAAGAGTAACTTCCTATTGCTAAAAAAGAAAATTTTAAATTTTAAATCAAAGAACAACTAAGTAAGAAAAGTCAACCAGGTTCACTATTCATTTTAGACAACTTAAATAAAAATGATTATTGCAAAAATGATGAAATAAAGATTAATTAATTTATAATTCAATAGTGAAGATGATTGTTAATTATATGGATTTGGATTAGAGATATCATGATAACAGAAAGAATAATGTGAATTTTTCAATTGGTGATATTGTATATCTTTTCAATTATTTATGGCACACTTTGTGCATCTTTTCTACTTGGGCTAATTTTGTGCCTCTTTTCACTTTACGAATATTGCATATCATTTCAAATTTTGCACACTTTGTGCATTTTTTCTTACATTTTTCAGTTTTTTCAATATTAATAATCTAATTCAAATTTTAATAATAACAAAAATATATACATTGAAAAACAAAATAAAATAAATAAGACATCTATTTTATAATAATTAAATATAAATAATACTTATCTATACGAACATGAAATTGATCTCCTTATCTATATCAGTCATAATTTTAATTTAAATGTTGAAAGATTAAATTTTGCAAGAAAATTAATTTGTAGAAAAAAATAATTTAAAATTCTATTCAAGAGATTAACCACAAATGATTTGTCTAAAAATTAAACATTTTAAGAATTGAAATTTTAATGCACGTTAACATAATATTCCATCATTTCATTTATCATTCAAGAACACATATAAGCCTATTTTTCCATTTAATATCACCCGAAATAACATCATTCCAGGAATGCAGAAATAACAAATGAAATCACAAAAATCACAAGAAAATCTCTCAACAACAAATACATAAACTCATCAGCAACTACAACACAGAAGTATAACTAATAATCAGAGGGGCCTTGATCTAGAAGAGGTGGTTGGTTGAACATTAAAAAGTAACTATTGATCATAGCTACATTCATATTAACTGAGTTAAATTTCCCTCAGATCCAACCCACGTCATCATCGTAACTAGCTTCCTGCTAATTCAGGTGATTCTCAATTCCATCAAAGCATGGATCAAAATGAGTTTCCATTCTGTCAAAGTGCTGGACCATTTCTTGGTAGAAATTTTAGTCGGGTCTAGGTGTAGGTGAAGGTGTTGAAGATGGGGCTCCTTCTTCTCCCTTGGTATAATCTCCCTCTAAACTTTGATCCCAACTAAAGAGTGTCCAAAAATAGGCATCGGTGAAGAAAATGAGAAGTTCAGTGGGTGGATAAGGATGAATTAGGTTGTACTTTTTCTCTAAGACATAGGCAACTAAGTATCATAAAGCCACATTTCTCTTTCTTTTATTGTGAGAAAGTCCAATATTAGAAAGTTTGTAAATATAGTCCATGATAAGTTATCTTTATCAAAAGGAGTTTCAGCCATAATCAAGTAAGAGATAGTGGACAAAAGAGGAGTCAAGTTTATGTGATCACCAGCTTTTGAAATTATAGAGGTTCTCAAAACATGCTGAATGATTTTGGAATTTTGGTCGAGAGTGTACATATGAGATAGATTGCTAACTTGGGCAACACCTCTAAGAGTTTGATTTATTTCTGACCAATCAAAATCAGCTTTAGAGGTTAAAGTGTGTGCTCTAATTCCTTAGGTTCTTAGGTGAAGGAAGTTGCCTAGATATTCTTTATTGATTTATATATGCTGCTTAAAGACGAAAGAGGTAATCCTAGTGTGATATTGATTTACCTTCATGTTTGTAAAGAACATTTAGAAGGTTTCATAGTGGTAGGTGTAAATCAAAGTAAGGATAAAGAAAAATTGAGTTGAGGCAAATAGGGGCATGGCAAAAAAATTAATATCACTCTAAATGAGGAGTCAGGAAGGGATTATTTTGGCAACAAAATACATATCAAAGGCTTCCTCATTCTCTTTGAAAAGAAAATTATCATCCCTATCAGGCATATAGAATGGGCCCTTAGAAGTGTGAGGTCCTCTGCTACTGCTTTCCATTTCTAAGATTTGGACTCAAGAAGGTTTGGAAATGAATGAGAAAGTGAATAATAAACATATCTAAGACCCTTCTATTTAAAGAAAAATAACCTATTATATAGTACAAAATATGGATCATACGTAAAATTCTAAAATCATACGAGATGAAAAAAGTTTTGTACATATGAATAGAAATAGCCAAAACTGAAATGACTTTTCGTAAAATGCCGTTTCTAAGGCATCATTTTGTACTGAATTTTTGACCAAACGATCGTACATATGAACATTTATTTTTCCATAATGATTAGAAAATTAAAGATAATTTATAATGGTTAGGTTCGTCCATATGAAAAACTGACAACAAGATCATATAGAGAAAATACTATTTCATACACATGATCTGACAAAGATAATTGAACATTTGGAAAACTTCCCCCAACCCTACAGAAAAAACAACATAGTTCATTTAGATGATGATGACATCATACAAAATGAAATTTAATGAAAAATTTAGTTTTGTGTGCTCAACTCAGAAATATATTATGCCCATGCTATAGAATTAGTACAATACAAAAAATTTTGTATTGTACAAAAAGAACACTTAAAACAAAACATGTTAAACAGAAAATCTTTTCAAACAAAATGATATGCTTCCAATAAACAAAACTCAATACAAAACATACAAAATAAATAACAAGAGAAAATAAATAAACACATAATTACACAACAAATCAAGTTTGTAGAATTTCAATTTAAGCATTAAAATCAATCAAACTTAGACTGGTTCTTAAAATACTAAATATATCAAAAGCCAGTGGTTTTGTGAAAATGTCTACAAGTTGATTCTCAGTAGCAAAATGATGAAATTCAATTTCTCCCTTGGCTATATTATCTTTAATGAAGTGATGCCTTATATCAATATGCTTGGTTTTAGAATGTTGAATAGGATTATCTGAAATGCATATGACACAAGTATTATCACAAAAAATTAGAATTGTGCCAATTGAAATACTAAGTCAACCAGTTGTTGTTTTAATCAAAGAACTTTTGCCACACAACTACCTATGATAATGTATTCTAATTCAACAGTAGATATGGCTAATGAATTCTATTTTCTACTAGAACTAGAAATTAAGGAGTTTCCTATAATTGATAAGTTCTAAAAGTACTTTTCTAATCAACCCTACATCCTACAAAATCTGAATCAGAATATCTAATGATTTCAAAAGAAGAGCTTTACTTAGGATATCAAATCCTTAAGTTTTGAGTTCCCAAAAGTTATTTCATAATTCCTTTTACTGCTATTATATGTGATTCCTTTAAATCAAATTGAAATCTAGCAAAAAATAAATAATAAACATAATATTTGATCTGCTAGCAGTCAAGTAAAGTAATAATCTAATTATTCTTCCAAATGTTTTTTAATCAATAAATTTTTCCTTAGAGTCCTTATCTAACTACACTGAGAAACTCTTTGGTGTATTCACTAGTTTAACATTATCCATTTCATATTTCTTGAGTGTGGACCTCCAAAAGAACATCGCCGGCTGTAGAGTGTAGAGGGTGTACGAGTGCACCACCCTGAGGGATAAAGACGATCGCAGGACTCCATGCTCCTCATAAACAGGCCAATAGAAGGAAAGATTAGATCGCACATACGACTAATTATTGAGGATAGCGGCTCTCGCTAGCGCACCCTGATGGGTAATAATATACATGACCTGATCGTAACAACGGGTTTCCCCCACCCAATACATCAGCCTGAGTTGGGTTTATTTGATCATAAAGTTCTGTTTCCTATGGGCGTATGCCCTCTTGGATAATTACATCTCGAGCCTAGGGCCTAAAAATACTCTGGATTAAGGATCCCATATTATTCTCCCCAAATAAGGGATTGGCACAAAAAGGGGAGACTAGGAAAACCTACTCAAATGGAAAGATAGGCTCAAGTGGCTTAGTCAATATGCACGGCTCATCTCAACATCCGGAGGGACTAAGAAATTGAGAAAGTGTAGAAAAGAAACCAATCAATCAAAACATATAGAGAGAAAGGATTGAGGTGACTTCATCCATATGATGTAGATAAGTAGGATTTATAATTCCTGAAGAAAAGAAACTTACCCACTATTTAGGCATGCTACGAGACACCCAGTATAGTAGCCTTGAATCCTAGATCTAAGGTGAGTTTAGTATTTGACCCAACACTAACACCTGTGTCCTAGCTAATGCACTTGGGTTTATACTCTGCCTAAAAAGAGATGTCAGCTAACCACCTAAGTGCTTCAAATCCATGTTATCCAGTCTTTTTGAAAGATGGGTAGGTAGTTTGAGTATTTTGAAAGTAGTGCTGACGTCTAGAGAGTTACATAATTGGCCATGAACTTATGTAGGGTGAATGCTCCTAGGGCTAATGTAATTATCATTTTAATTTAATTAGTTTCTAATATAATGCATGCTAGTTAAAAGGGATAAATCAAATATGCTTAAGATATTCAAAAAATAGGCTTATAAAAAATAATTTTTAGAAAAGATTGGGCCTTCCTGGGTCTGGCACTTCATCCTCATAGGCCAGATTATCCGGACTCTACCCGTAGGCAGGGAGGTGTATTATATCAAGGAGAAAGAAAAATATAATATTATGCATGCGCCCTAGACGGTTCTGGTTATTCCCTAAGTCGTTAAGTTTCTAGTTTATTTAAACCTTAAAATTTTGAAATTTAATTATGAGTATAAAAGAGTTTTTTTGTCCTTAAAGAGTCTAACAAAAATCAGGCCATACACATGCAAGTAAGAAACCTAGAAAAAATAGAAAATTTCTAATGCGCACACAAAATAAACATATCAATATAAATCCATAGAAAATACAATAAATAAAGTCTAAAATTTGTGGCAAGTGCCACATAAATACAACCCAGGGTCTGTAGAAATGTAATGGTGGCTAGGCCCCATCGACAACAACTTGGATTCTAATCCTATTAAATGATGCAAGTCTTAAAAGCTGGGTATTTCACCTTCAAGGCTCTGTCTTCAAGTGGATGGTCCTTCTCCAGATAATCTCCCTTTGGATCATCTCCTTTGGGCTCCATCTGGTTCGTCCTCCATAAGGGTACCCAAATGACTAAGAGATTCCCCAAGAGGGGGTCTTTCTTATTCTCTTTGGGTACCTTATATTTGAAATGCCAGACTTTTGAAGACTTTCACAACTCAATAATAATAAATTGAATTACATTTAAAAGAGAAAAATCTAGACTCAAACACCTGTATGGTTATCCTAATAAAAATCATCCCAAGCAATTTATATAGTATACAACACAAGCAGTTTATATTGAGCAAGAAAGGAAACACACTTGGCCATGCTCTTTTAATTTAGGGAGGGGGCTTTAGCAATTTTTGGAGTATCTGCAGAAAATATAATTAGTATTTAAAGCTTTAATTATGATTGCCTCCTCTATTAGCACTGCATGAGCATGGCCACCTATATAAGACTGAGTTAGTATAAAAGTGGTCATAGCCCATGGGCTATCTAACACACAAATCAAATCATAATCAATGTATAAAAAGTAAAGTAATGCAATAAACAATCATCACTACAAGTCAATCAATGCAAACAACAGACGTGTCACACATAATTACATCACAGAGAGAAGAAAAAGAAGTAAAGCACCGACCATAATCTTAGAGCTAGAAGTGGTGCCCTAGCATATTTATGTGTCTTTAATAGGATTGTGTGGATTTGGATAGGTCCTACGTAGGATAATTAATTCAAATTGCCTAAGGTTTAAATTTATTAAAAGTTTGAAAGGGAACTTTGATTAATGTTTAAATAATAATGAATTAGGATCCATTTTAGTTAATTTTAGTTGATTGATCCATTTTAATACTTAGGGTAGTGATATTTGAAGTTTAAGTTATATTAGCCATTTTGAAAGGTCCGGAGTCATCCTATACGCTAGGCTAGGGGGTCCAAAAGGTCATTATGGGAAATAGGCTAGGTTTGGGAGTTCTAGTATTTTAGTTAATAACTAGATCTTACAAGAACTAATTAGGATTTGAGATTACTGGATTTGGAGTTTTATAGGTAAAGTTATAAATTTTAGAAGTTTTAGGCAATTAATGAATTATTAAAAATTATTTAATTTAGGGTGATTTTATGAATTTGATCCAAATCATCTTTAAATTGCTTGGAATCACATCCAAAGGTCAGAAATGACCTAAAGAAGTATTCCCAAGTGTTTGAAAAAAATTTAGAATTTTATAGTTTTTAATTAATTAATAAGGGCAAAAAGGTATTTTTTATTAAAGTTAAAATTAAGGCTCAAATTGAGGTCCAACTAAGGGTACCTAATTATCTAAGGTTAAGGGTTGAATTATGGAGAGTTTGAGCTATTATGGAGAATTCTTAGATTTAAAATTGATTTATTAGAATTTTTGGAAGCTATTGGGACCTAATTAATGAATAAATTAGGGTTTGTTAATTAAGGAGTCTAATGGATCCTAAAAATTTCTAAAAAATTCTGAGAGATTTAGAATGTCACTAAGTTTAAAATTTCAAAGTTTCATATCAATCAGGGATCTATCCTAGCTCTTAGAATTTTTTAAGTTTGCTAGACGGGTCCTTAATTATTGTCCTTAATGTGTCACTATGTTAAATGAGTTTTAAAATCAAGTTTTAGATGAACCCTTGAAGTAACATACAGGGAGTACTTAAATAAATAAACACACAAATTCCTAAGATATAGGAGGACCTAAACTAGGTGCTCGTGCATCCTACACATGCAAAATTAAATAAAATAAAAACTAAGCACACTTATTGATGCATTAATGAATGATTGAGACTCAACCACCCACTAATTCATCTCCCCCATGAACACTTTCCATGTACATAGCCTATGTTTAAAATTTCAAATATTGGATCTCCCAAAATTAGGGTAAATTTAATAATATGTAATTTTAAAATAGTTTTAAAATACATATATATTAAATATATAAGTATATAGGTTTTAAAAAAATATAATTAAAAATAATTCAGTTCATATGTGTATGAGGGATCCACTGGCCATCGAAGAGTGGTTTCAAAAAGGGTTCGAAAATATTTTTTAGTTTCAAAATAATTAATATATTAATTATTTAAATAATACATTAAATAATTAAATAATAAAAAATTACAATAGAAAAATAAAATTTGGTACGTGAAAATATTTTTAAATTAAAATACACAATTTTTTTAAAAAATAAAAAGTATTATACGTTAAAATCGGATTTAAAATGAAGAAGATACGATTTTTTCAAAGTTTAAAGTAATTAAAAGTATTTTTAAAATAATTGTTTTAAAAATAATTATTATTTAAAAATAATTATTAAATAAAAATAAATCAACTATTAAAATTTTTGGATTTATAATAATTTAATAAAAATTGTTTTGTAATTTTTAAAATATTAAATTTTAATTTGGAAATATTTAATGTATTAATTATTTAAATAATACATTTAATAACTATGTAATTATATAAATAAATAATTATAGGAAAAAAGGTTTCTGATCATATAGAAAACAATTTAAATGAACATAATTTTTTTTTGAAAATTTTAAGCTATATAAACATTTTTATGATTTTAAAAAAGAAATTTGTTATGAATTTCAAAATTAAGATAATTAATGAGGTATTTTAAAATAATAATTTCAGGAATAATTCTAAAATTATCTTAAATTAAATATTAATCTTTCTAAAAAATCAATTCAAAATATATAATTATCTAATTATTTAGGAATATTTAAATTTGGTCTAGATAAATTCAATGAAATACCTTTAATATTTATACCTAAAAAATTATAAATATCAAAAATAATAGATATTAAAATAATTAAAAAGGAAGTAATAATACCTATTAAATAGTCTTATGTTATTAATAATAAAGAAGCTTTTTATAAGTAGATATATTGTAAATTATAATTATTATAGAATAATAATATAATAATAATAATAATAATAACAGGATATGTAAAATTAAATAAAATTTTAGCTTACAATTAATAATTAATAATATTTATTAAAAAATAAAATTATAAATAATATTGATAAAAATAACATAATAAGAATAATAAATTTAATAATAATAATGTAAATAATTAAAAAGTAAAATAATAATAATAAGTAATAATAAATAATCAATAGTTGAAAATAATTAATAATTATAATCAAAAAAAGAATTAATAATAAAAATAAATAACAAAATAACTATTTATAATAACTTATATATATATATATATAATATTTTAAAGTAATTTTAATTTAAAATTAAAGGAAATTAAATTCTAAAAAATTTGATATATTAGACATAATTTTTGGATTTATAATTAATTTATAATGATTTTTTGAAGAAAATAAGGTTTAAAATTAATTTAAAATTCATTTTTAATTAAATCTACAGTAGAAACGATGTGTGGAAGCCTCAGATTGGTCCCGCAGTTTTGGGCAATCATTACTAATGATTGCGCCATCGCGCAATCAGTGGAAATGATTGCGCCACTGCACAATCATTGGCAATAATTGCCACGACATGGAATTTCATGCCAATCACTTAAATACATCAGATGCTGGCACGGAGCTGTCCGATCTTCCGCAGTTTAGGATTGACGGCCTAGATCAGGCCGGACCGCATGCAAAATAGTGGGATGAAACCTCGCGGTCGTTTTCAAATGAGGCTGCGAATGACGCGATCTCCGCCGTTCATAAATAGATCAACAGCGGAGATTTTGTACACCCGAAGCCAGGGCTAACTCGAAACCCTAATACATTTTTTTCTTTGTTCTTGCAAATCACACAATGTATTTTAACAAAATTTTAATCACAAGTAGAAGACATGAGGAGCATTCATGGGGGACCAATTTCGCGGCCTAAAATACACTTTTCAAAAAGTTATTTAACCCGAAGTGTTGTGACCTATTCTAAGGGTTTTTAAGAGTTTTGACTGTTGGATCTTCAAATCTTTGGCACGGTTGAGTTTTTAGACTATCCTTGTACATTTTTCTAGTTGAAGTCGAGCTTCAAATCACCTTGGATTGGGCTAGAGATGCTTTAGAATGGAAATCATCTCGGTTCGCCGGAGATCTCGTCGCCAACGAGGTCTTGGCAGTGGATTTGAGTTGGGGAAGATGTGAGAATGTCTAAAGAGTTCTCAAACAAAAGTTCTCGGTTTAGGGTGGCTTAGGGAGAGAGAATTTATAAGTGAGAGAGAGTCAATGAGCCCTACAACACCTATTTATAACCCTAGATCTATCATGGACGGCTAGGATTGAATAAAGGCATGATAAGGAGGGAAATTGAGGTTAAATAGCCATGGTTTGAGTATTGGGATGATTTGGAAACACTTAAATGCAATAGGAGAGAGAATTTGACCTAAAATAAGTCAAATTTGACCATGTAAGGCTAGAGTTGACCTAATCAACATGGTCAAATAAACCCAAAGGGGTGGGGGCTTGAGCCTATGAAGGGTTTGAATAGGTTAGAATTTGATTTGGGCTTAAAGGGTCAAATGGGTCAAACCAGGTTGACCTAGGGCAAGGGTTTAGGCCCAATGGGTTGGGTTTGACCAATTGAGTCCAGTAGAGGCGAGAAATTGGGTCTGGAAGACTTAGAATAGGTTTAAAATCAAATAAAAGTGATTTAGGTCAATTTGGGTCAACCTAAGTTGACCTGGTTAACCAGGTTGACCCAGAGCTCGGGTCAAGGCTCGACAGATGTGGTTCGACCCACTGAACTGATTGAGAGGGGGTCTTGGGGCTTGGCTTGGTCAATTTGACCAGGTCAACCCCTTGAACCCAGGGTTTGACAAAATTAGAGTTATTGAGGATGTCCTTAATATGCTTTGAATGAATAAGAAAAGCTCCTTCCTCATTTTGCTTTATGTTAAAACCAAGAAAATAACTTAAATATCCCATCAAACTCATTTTAAATTCACTACTCATTATTTTTAAAAAATCATCACAAAGATTTTTCTTTTTTTTTTATAAATCTAAATAATATATCATAAACATATATTTAAACAATGAGTATGTCATCTCCTATCTTTTTAAAAAGTGACTGGTGTCTGTTGCGAATCTAATTTCAAGAAATTTAATTTTGATGATAGCAAACTTTTTTGATGCTTCTTCATCTCTACGACTACCTTGCCTTTTAACATTTAAGGTCCATAAGATCAAGTGTAACTGAAGGAAGCTCTAAATTGGGTAGACTAGGACTGAGTCAGTTTTTAATCTTTTACCTTTTCTTGAGTCAATTGTATCAATGTGGGTCCTGATACAAAGTAACCTTGCACACACACACTTGAGAAAAAATTTTTGATTGCTTTAGAGTTCTCTGTTTTTGATCACATCATCCTGGACGATCCAAATATCATCTTGGACGATCAGTTGAAAACAAAAACCCTAATTAGGGTATTCTAGTTAAGGCAGCCATCATTAAGCACATCATCCCGGATGATGATATCATCATTCTAGATGATAGACTCAAATTAGAAAGAATCAACCTTCAGATTTATTTGGGCAGGTTATATTTTTTGACATCATCCTAGACGATGCCGAACAATTATACCTAAATTAATATGGCAATTAAGGAAAGAAATTAAGGTTCGATTGATCGATCATATCATCCTTGATGATCGTAGGATCGTCCTGGACGATCAGTTAAACAAAACCTTAATTCTTCCTGGACGATGGTTAATCGGTCAGGTTCATTCAGGGCGATTCTTTGGATGATATGTACTAAATTAAACTAATCTTCTGGGATAATTAAAGATTGGCCTGGAAAATCAAGACATTTTTTCATCATCCAGACATCAATTCAGTGCAATGGTCTGGATGATATTCGTCATTTTGTACTAATCATCCTAGACGATTGTGAGATCATCCTAGATGATAAAGCAATTTTTTCATCCTCCACACATCCTATCCAGGGTGATGTGCTGGATGATATTCAATAGATTGAACTAATCATACATGATGATATACTATCATCCTGGATGATATAAATAAAAAAACCCTATAATCATCCCAAATCATCCTTGCTGATTGAGCTAAATTTATATTGATCGCACAAGATGATATTCAGATCATCCTGGATGATAAAGTTGATTTGGTGTAAATAAGAGCTATTCCAAAGCTCTTCTATATAATACCTCTTGTTCCACCCAAGATATTATCCTTTGCTTCTGTCTTGACCTGAGAGAGCCTTATGGAGAGAGAGAGAAAGGGAGAGAGAGAGAGAGGATCTTGTGAGGGAGAGTTTATGAGAGGTTTCACAAAGGTTGCTCCAAGTCATTCTGCCAACATGGCTCTAGTAATTTTTTATTAATATTCTATTCTTTCTTTTGATAATCTCATTTTTTTGAAGAGTTATAGGTACTGAAAAATTATGATCAATTCCAAATTCTTTATATCTTCAAAATTTTTTATTTTTAAATTCTCCTTCATGATAACTTTGAATTGATAAAATCTCACACCCTAATTTCCTCCAGATCCAAGTAGAAAAGCTTCTAAATTTTTTAAACGAGTCACTCTTCTTAAATAAAAACTTAACCCAAGTGAATCTTGAAAAAATATCAACTATTATAAATCCAATAACTTTACCTCCTAGACTTACAGTGCTAACCAATCCAAAAAGATCCATATGAATGTCTTCCAATGGGTTGTTTGTTCTAAGATCCTTAATGGAATGAAAGGACTTGACCTATTTTTTTAATTGACATGCATCACATAGGTGATCCTTAGTGATGTCTAATTTAGGTATACCTCTAACCAACTCTTTTTGAATAATCTTCCTAAGATTTTTTATGCTTGTGTGACAAAGTTTCCTATGCCATAACTATGATTCATCAGTAATTATTTTGAGACAAAAAATATTAAAAGATTTAACAAAATTTAAATTAAGCATGTATATGTTATTTACCCCATTTGCATGCAATACAACCATTCCATTTTGACTTATTATAAAACTCATGGGAAAAGAATTACACTATAACCTTTATCACATAGCTAACTAATAATCAATAATTTATGCTTTAAGCCTTCTACCAATAAAACATTTTCAATGAAAAAGTTATTCTTATTTCCAATCATGCATGTACCTATCACTTTCTTGTGGTATTATCTCATAGTGTAACCTTACCTCCATTCCTGACTTCCAGTGATATGAATTGTGTCGTGTCTCTAGGCATATACTTTGAACATCTACTATCCAGGTACCAAAGCTCTCACGAGGTCTTGTATGAGAGAGACTCTATAAAATGATCAAATATTAGACTCGGGAATACAAATAAGTTTGGGTTCACCTTTTGGCAATAATAATCTAGATGCATATTTTATGCATCTTAGGTCTCTACACTAGATATGATTTATTATGAATAGTACAAGTATTAGAAATATAGCAAATCATTCCACAAGAAAACATTTGACTCAAGGAAAAGGATTTACCAATCTATGTGTATTATATTATCTTTTCCTAGGTTTTGACATTTTAGGCTTCTAATTAGGATTAAAAAATTATTCAAGTGTAGGAAGTGTTATATTTTTCGTAAGATCTTTCAATTTCACTTTAAAATATGAGTTAGCACCTTTTAATATAGCATTATCAACTTTCAAATAGTGCCCTCTACGATTTGATTCATCCTTAAATATTTTAAAATCATTTTCAAGTTTATTATGTGATTATTTTAATAATTCATGCTTTTAGTTCAAATCTAATAGTTTCATGTGGTTGCTATCAATCAATGTGTGATCGTTCCTAAGGATTTCATGCTCTTTTTTAAAATTTAAATAATTTGAGTTTAACTTAGCATGCAGCTTTTTGAGTTTCCTATATGTAGTATGAATTTTCTCAGAAACTTTAAATAACTCATCGTAGGTTAAGTCACATATATTCTCTTGATCTGACTGTTCAAGCTTGTCGGCCATTAAACACAAGTTTTTGACTTCCTCTTTTTCTTCTATTTCTAAGGAATTTGAAGCAGAGCTCATCTAGAATGCTCTCCGTAACCTCTGCTAATGTTTCTTACATTAGTTTTATCCTCAACTTTCACCTTGCTAGGATTAGCTTTGAGATTTGGGCAATTTGATTTGATATGTCTAGGCTTCCTACATTCATAATAAAGTATATCATTAGAAGCTTTAGCATTTTTATGGAACTTACTCTTATTCCACTAATGATATCTTCTTTACTTCCTCTTAAGGAAACTTCTGAATTGCCTTGTCATTAAGGCAATATCATCTTCATCATCGGACTAAGACTGATCACTTTCTGAGTCATCCACTTTAAATACAATGCTCTTCTCCTTCCACTTGTTATCTGCATCAATCTATCTTTGAGTCACTCCTTGCTCGTAAGTAATTAGTGATCCAAGTGGATTGTAAATAGAATAAACATCTAAGTCTTTTAATTCAGTTTTTGCAGTTATCTTTGCATCATATGTAGTTGGCAAGCAATAAAAAATTTTATTGACTTTCCCAAAGTTCATTAGTTCCCTACCTAATGCATGCAATGAAGCGGCTATCTATATAAAATGAGTATATATGTCAGTGATTGATTCATTCAATTCCATGCAAAAAGGTTCCTCATCGTGTAATAGAATGTTCAATATGGACTGTTTCACTTCATTAGTTCATCCATAAGTGGTACAAAGTCTATCCCAAATATCTTTTCCAATACTGTAAGTTGATACATACATATAGTCTTCAGGCTTAAGTGTACAAAAAAGTTATTTAAGCATTTAACATTCAACTGAGCTAATTCTTTTTCCTCTATGGTCAAATTAGTAAATGGTGTTTCAATTATAATGACATCTACAAGTTTAGTTGGTCTAGTGTAGCCTTCCTGTACTAAAATTCACATGTGATAGTTAAGTGATTGAAAAAAGTAGATATACATATTTTTCAAAAGTCAAAACAGATGTTATCAAAAAGTAGTGGTCTACTGATTGAATATCCTTCGGGTGTGTTACAGTTTTCAAAAGTAGTCATGATCATTTTAAAAAATTTATGTAAATCTAAAATTTTAAAAGTAAGCTCTTATACCATTTGAAAAATTGAATAAGTTATTAGACCTATTGAATTTGTTCCAAGGCTAACTTAGAGGGGGGGGGGGGGTGGTGGTGAATTGATAATTTAAAAAATCTCTTAAAAATTTTAGAAAATGATTTAAGTTTAAGCAGAGTGAATTTTTGTTTTTCAAAATAAAATTTTAAACCATAAACAATAAATTATAGAAAATAAAAATAGTAAAGATAAAGAACACCAAATTTTATAACGGTTTGGTCCAATAAGACCTATGTCCACTCCCTGAAGACTTCCTCTTCAAGTATTGTACTATACCAAAGTGACTCTCCTTTTGCTCCACAACAAGGCAGAGAGGCCCTTAAAATAACCTCTCTTCCACCAAACCCCAATGCGGTAGAATACCATCTTCCTTTTAAAAGTTTGACAGGGATGTTAAGTTCTAATGAATTAGTCCTAAGGCTAACCAAGAAGGATGGTGAATTGGTATTTTAAAAAAAATCTTTCAATAAAAAACACAATATTAAACCAAAACCAAGATTCACCATAAAAATCAAAGTGCAGAAATTAAACATGGAAGTAGTAATAAAAAACACATAAATTTATAGTGGTTCGGTCAACACGACCTACATCCACTCCCCAGAGGCGTCCTCCGAGTATTGTACTAAACTTAGTGTATCTTCTTTTGCCACCACACCAAGGCTTAGAAGCCTTTACAAACTTCCTTTATACTAACCCAGGTGAGGCAGAGAACCCAACTCCTTCTGCTTCCTCTAGAACCAAGAAGAGAACCCAACTCCTTTTACTTCTTCCTGAAGCAGGCAGAGAACCTTGATTAGATGCTAAAGTAGACCTCTCTAGAACCCCCAAGGAACTAAGGACAATGACTGGAGAAGATGACAACGGATCCTTGCTTCGAGCAACCTTTATGAAACCCCTCACAAACTCCCCCTCATAAGATCCTCTCTCTCTCCCTTACTCTCCCTATCCTCTTGGCTCTCTCAGGTCAGAACAACAACAAAAGATGCCCTCTTGAGTGAAATAATAAAACTTAAATAGAAGTGCTTCATAATAGCTCTTAATTGCAACAAACTGATTTTATCATCCAGGATGATATAAATATCATCCTATATGATTAGTACAAATTAAGCTCAATCAGTCAGGATGATTTGGGACAATCAGAAGGTTTTTGTTCATATCATCCCGTATGATAGGATATCGTCCGATACGATTAGTACAAATCATTTAAAATCATCCAGAACATCACCTTGAATAGAAGTCTGGATGATGTAAAAATAACCTGATCGTCCAGGTCGATCTTGCGATCATCTCGGATGATTAGTTCAATTCAGTGCATATCATCCAGAGAATCGTCCTAAGTTGAAGCTGGCCGATGTTTGATCATCCAGGAACAACTAATGTTTTTGAACTGATCGTCCCGACTAATCCTATGATTGTCCAAGATGATATGATCGAGCATTCAAACCTTAATGGTTTTCCTTAATTATCAGATTAATTTAAGCATAATTGTGTTGTATACAATAATAATTAAAAGTAGTTCAAAGCAATTTAATTGAAATAGTGAGAAGAAACAAACATAGTTCAACTATCCAACAATAGTAAAAACTAGAATAGTAGTACAAAACAAGAAATAGTACAAACTAGAACAGTACATCTACTCCCCCTTTTGACATCACAAAAAGGAGGAGGAAAAAAAAAGCAAAAATAATACATAAATTGTAAAATAGGAGAAGACTAACATAAGAAAAAGCAACATCATGAAAACAAACTAAAAGAAAGATGGCCCTTGATCATCCGAAGGTGGAGGTGGTGGTGGTGGTGGCTACTGAAAGTAACTAGAAAGAGTGGCAAACTGCTCTCTAAACCATGCCATATCCTGGTTGTTCTGGTGCCACTGGTGAGCCACATAGGAGTCAAAATGAGCAACATCCTCAGCATGTTGCTACTCCTACACAGTAATGTCGGTCTCAAACCATATTTCCCACTGGTCGAATCACTCCACCAGGTGATCCAGCTGAGAGTGATAGCGGAGCGGGGCATGTGCAAGAATAGGTGCAGGAGCTACCTCCTCCTCAGCTCCCTCGGCTTTCTCATGCCCCGAGTGGAGATGAGTACTGTGAAGAATATGGAAGGAGTTATTTGAGTAGAAGGAAGGCTAAAAATTTGGAAGGTTAGGATATTGGAGGTTGCATTTTGATTCTAAGACATAGGCAATGATCTATCCTAGGGCAAGATTGGGATTCCTCATATGTCATGGATCTCGAATACTAGTCAAATGTTCAATGTAGTAAAAAAAATCAAATCAGAAGCATTGAATTCACGATGAGCCAAAATGTAGAAAGTGGTGATTGAAAGAAGTGGAGTGATATAAATGCAATCACCAGCTTTTGGAAGGATTGAAGTGCGAAGGACATGTTGGATTGTCCTAGAATCTTTTAGTAAGGTGTTAGACTCTCCAATGTAAAAGTGAGCATTGGTGTTCCTTAAAAGGTTATTGGCCAGAGCCCAGTCATATTCAGGATCAGAACACAGGGTGTGGGGCTTATCCCCTATGGTGGAAAGTTGTAAAAGCTCTTGATAGTCCTGTTTAATGATTTTGATGGGACATCTATTCACATAGGACTGGAGAGTAGTGAAAGAGAAATTTATGTGAAGGCTAGCATAAAATTCAAAAAGTAATTTTAAATTGAAAGGGATAGTGAGAGTAAGGAGGAAGGTGGTGTAGTGTGAGAAAATATATCAAGAATAGGATAGGAAATAATGTGCGGGTTGATAGTCTGGGAATCAGTGATCCCAGCTATCTTGTACCTTAGATAGGTAGCTTGGTCGCTTGCCTGGGTAAAACGAGGGTCTAGATTCACCCTCGAGGAACTCCTAGAAGGCATGCGAGACCTCTTTTCACCAGCCATAATCAGGAAACCAGAATGGAAGTAAGAGTAAAATAGGGTTAAAGAGGATTTGTGTGAGAAAAATGGATTGTAATCCATGATTTTTAAGAAGCGATCTAATCATCCAGGACGATCTAAAAATCATCCAAGACAATCGGGTGCAATAATTGCATCCATGATAATTGGCCAAAAAGGTGGTAATATCATATAGGATGATCATATATCGTCTGGGATGATAAGACAGACGATCGTCCTAAGGAGACATTCTGGATGGCCGTTGAAAAAGCATATTGTTTGGGATGATTAGGTGGATCATCTAGGACGATGCACAATAATGGATCGTACTGGCTGAATTTAAAATGTTCAAAGCATTACCACATGTATCATCCCAGATGAATAAGTGGATTGTCTAAGATGATCACCAATAATTAATCTTACCGGCTGAATTTAAAGGGTTTAAACGCATTGCCACGTGTATCGTCCAGGACGAACAGGTGGATCGTACGGGATGATTACCAATGTTGACCTAATTTTTGTATGAGTTCTCTATAGGATCCTAAAATTAATCCAAACTCAACTCAATTCATATCTCAATCTATCTAGACTTCAATAAAATCCAGACTTCAAACCCTCCAGATCAATTTAGATCTTAGGATCTATCCTGACCCTAGATCTATCCAGACCTTAGGATCTATTTAGACCTTAAATCTATTTAAATCCTAGATAAATCTAGGCCTTAAATCAATCCTGATTCAATTCAAACTTCATCTCAAATCCATTGAAATTTTAATCCCATTCAATCAAATCAATCAAAGGTTTCAATCATCTAACTTGCAAGCAATGACCTGCAATCATCCATCAATAATCCTATAAATTTCAACAACCAATCAATAATCTTGCAAATCTCAATCATATATCAACAACCCTTCTATTATATCTTTTGACTTCTCCAAACTCATCATGGGTCAATTCATCATTGAGTTGACTCAGTCAACCTATAAAAGAAAAGTTAAAATCCACTATATAAGGTCTCATTCATTCATTCAAGGGACCTATCATTTGAAATCTTCATCAAATAATCTCAATAACATTCAAAAATCATTTTTTTTAATCTCTCTTGTTGACGTTGACCAAGTTGACTGGTCAAAATCAGTTAACTAGAGGCTTAAAACTCCTTTTGATGATCAACTTTCATTCAAACCCTTATCTTATGTATTGGTTTTGCTTCTAAACTATCCTTCCAATCACTAAGCTCCACCTAAACTCCATCTCACCTCCTTTGACCCCCCTTGAACTGTCAAGTGGTCAACTAGAGTTCAAGTGAACTCTAGTGGTCAACCCAACCTGTTTAACAAGCCCAACTCTAACCTAGGCCTATGCAGCCATCTCAAATGGCCCATACACTCATCTCAACTCCTTATCCTGAACCAAACCCGTCTAGCTCATAGGTTCCATTCCATAAACTTCCCTGGACTCAACCAAACCCAGCCAGACCTCTTGGAATTTCTCCAGCTTAGTCCTAATGGCTTACGGTCCCACCCATGCACATGGGAAGGATGTCCATCCTTGCCACCTGAACAGCACGCTCCCTACTCTTTCAACCATTTGAGACACATGTCCTGCATCCAACCAACGTATCTGATCGATCCCAACCCTTATTTTTGGCTCCAACAGACGAATAGGGCAAGAGGGCACGGGATTCCTTGATTCCAAGCTATCTCCCATTCTACACATTACAGAGAGCTCCTAATATTTTATTTGGCTTCCTAGAGCCCCTCTGAACTTTCCCTGGCCTATTCCATTTTTTGAGCTTACCGGACGTGAGATCGATATAGAGCAAAGCCATACTCCGTCCCATTTGATCAAGATCTTCATACAGTTGATTTCTGAGTTTGGTGTCTTCTACAAAGCTGTAGATAAACTCACTCAAAAAAGAACAAGTCGTCTTGCATCCTCAAATATTATTTATAGCCAGGTAAAACATAAACCCTAGATAATACATAGGTTCTTAAATAGGCTTATATGGAATTCATCTTGAGCTCTAAAAAATATTCCCCATTCATCTTCGATTTGACTGTCATCTAAATCTCAGAGATTAGGCCATTTAATCTTCTGTAAAAGGAGTTTTAAAACTTTTTTTAATTAAGGGTTTTCGGGTTCTTGAGCTCAATTATGAAATCAGGACCGTCCGTCTTCATTGTTCATTACGGACGGTCAGGATCTCGTCCAGATCAACGATTAGTACTAATCTGCTATAACTGCGGGGTGATGAGATCTCGTATGGATACATCTGATCCATCCATTTCAAACCGCAGGAACGGAGCTGATCGTACAATCATTTCAGATCGGGATCAACCGCGGATCCGATTGCAACCGTTGGATCAAGCCGCGGTTGATCTGACGGTCGTTAGCCCTTGCTGACTCATTTAAGTGGAATGTCCCACTTGACTGCCACCATTGCGCTGTCTCAATCCGAACCCGCCACCTGTCCCAACAGCAGCCACTGTTTTAAAATTAATATATAATTAATTTAAATTGTATTTTTAATGGTTTAAAATTCTAAAAATCATATAAAATAAAATACTTAACCATTTTTAGCATATGCCCACTTATTTTCTTCAGAATAAAATTCTCTATTTTCTAAAAATAAAATTAGGACTTAATCTTTTGATATTCACTCTATAATATTACATTATAAGTTATTTTTAATAATATAAATTATATCCTATGTGAACTTCTGATTAATTTCAAATTTAAATGGCATGATACTTGAGATAAAATATGAATTCTATGCTTTTTGGGGAATTTTTAGAGCTCAAATTTAATCTCAAATGAATTTTCAAATGTTTGACTCCTTGTTTGGATAGAACATTTAAAATATCATTTATAAATCTTATAATCATTCTATCACTGCATTTAGAAACTCTATGGAATCAATAGAAGCTTACCTTTCATTGGAATTCAAGTTCAAATTACATTCATACATTGTTTGAGGAAATATTGCTTCTAATACTATAAGTATCTACCTACATTGCCTTCAAACTATATATGATTATAATTTCAATTTGGATATGGATTATATAGGGATATGTTACGTATCTTTGAGTAATCCTATTTCATTTACATGTACACCTTCTTATAATGAAATCCCTAAAGTTATAAGTTACTTTTCATAACTTATGATTTTGATGATTCATCCTCATTATTCCATAGAGTATTAAGGCACTTTATCTTGTTCATGATTGTTTTATGGTTTGATTGTAATTAGTGTCCAAGGGTTAGTGAACATGATTTTCTATCCTATAACTTAGTGACACTAAGGACAACAATTAAAGATAGTGCCTTAGCTAACTTAGATCAGTTTAGGATGAACTTCATACATTTCTTTTGGGATTAAACTTAAACTTAGAAAACTAGTGGCATGTACCCAATGATCAAACTTACCTTAATTTGACATTAATCAATCTTCAAACAACTATTAGATTTAGGTGATCCCTCTTTAAGGGTCTTAATTTTCAATAAATCCAAATAAATCAAATAAAATATATAAAAATCTAAAATAAGCTTCTTTGAATTTCAATCAACTCTAAGTCAAGTCTACAATCATATAAAATCAAAATTAAAGTCTAAAATTCACTAAATAAATAATTAACCCTTAATCAACTCTTAATCACCCTTAACCAAACTTTAACTAAATAAATCACAATAATCTAAATAAAATAGTTTAAAAATTAAAATTAATTCTAATAAACCCTAAACTAAACAAATAATCAATTAAAAAAACAAATTTGAATTTAAATCCAATTTAAACTCTAATTGA
>NW_021320122.1:19511-26499 GCF_001605985.2 Dendrobium catenatum | reverse complement strand
ATGTATGAATGTAATTTGAACTTGAATTCCAATGAAACGTATGCTTCCATTGATTCCATAGAGTTTCTAAATGCAGTGATAGACTGATGGTAAGATTTGTAAAAGATATTTTAAATGTTCGATCCAAACAAGGGGTCAAACATTTGAAAATTCATTTGAGATTAAATTTGTGCTATAAAAATTCCCCAAAAATTAGAGAATTCATATACTAAACCTCAGGTATCATGCCATTTAAATTTGAAATTAATGAGAAGTTTAAATAGGATATAATTTATAATATTAAAAATAACTTCTAATGTAAAATTACAAAGTGAATATGAGAGATTAAGTATTAGTTTTATTTTAGAAAATAAAGAATTTTATTCTGAAGAAAATGAGTAGTCATATACTAAAAAAGGTTAAGTATTTTATTTTATATGATTTTTAGAAGTTAAATCATTGAAAATACATTTTAAATTAATTACATGTTAATTTTAAAATAGTGGCAGCCGTCGGGATAGATGGAAAGTCCAGATTGGGTCAGCACAACGGCGGCAGTGGCGCGACTTTGTTGCGCCGCGTCTACCTCACGATGGCAACAAAACGAACCACACGTCGGTGCATGGTTTGTCACTTAACCTTGTCAGCGCTATTCCCGCACCGTCCGATTTTGCGGTTCTGATCCGACGGACGGGATTGAATCCCATGGTTTTAATCTTGGTTAAGAGATCGGATGGTGTATAAGGGATCCCGCGGTTTTGATCCGACAGACAGGATTTGATCATCCCTCGATTACGAGAGATCAAAACCGAGCGTTGATTTGAACGAGATCCTGACCGTCCAAAATAAATAGGGAAGACGGACGGTCCTGATTTTGTCACTGAGCTCAGAAACCCTAAAGCTCCAAACTCAAAAATTGTTTTAAACTTCATTTATAGAGGATTAAATGGCACGATCGATGAGATCTAAGTGACAGTCATTGAGATAAAGAGTGGGGAATGGTTTGTAGAGCTTGATATCATTTACTTAGAAGCCTATTTAGGAACCTATATATTATTTAGGGTTTAGATTTTACCATGCTAGGATTGACGAAATCAATTAATTTAGGATTCTCTGAATTTGTAGATTGACCACACTCAACTTCCTTGAAGAACTCGAGCTCGGAGGATCACAGGAACTGAACTTTGAAAAGTTGAGTGAAACTTGACTTCGATTCTCCCCTTGATCCCGTCTCTGGTGAGCTCCAAGCGGCTGGAAAGGATGAAGGAATGAAGATGGAGCTTAGAGAGATCAAAATGAAACTCTAAGCTCTCTGGATATGCACTGGAATCAGGAATGGCTTGGAATGAGTGATCCCGCCCCTATTCACCCTATTGAGTCATTTGGAGCCAAAACTAAGGGCTGGGATTGATTGGGTGAGCTCCTGGGATGGTTGACATCTATCCCAAACTTTTAGGGAGAAGAGGGGGTGGCTGCCTCAGGTGAAAATGACCCTAGGTCATTTTCATGTATAGGGGGACCACTAGGTTGGTAAGCTCGGGGCTAGGTGCCATACCAGTGGTTGGGGGAAGTTAGGATAGCTTCAGGGAAGCTTCTTGATTTGATCTTATCGGCTGGACGGGCCTGGGCTAGAGTGGGTAAGGTAGATTGGTCGTGTTGACCAAATGAGCTCATTTGAGCTCTTGGTTGAGCTAACGCGCCAGGACTTGGTTTGAATCCAGAGAGGTTTATGGAAGTGATTCAATTAACTGGACTGGTCTAGATTGGGTTGGGGGAGTTGGGTTGGTCGCATTGACCATATAAGCTCATTTGAGCTGTTGTTGAGTGTTTGACCAGTCAACAAGGGTCAAGTTTGCTTAGGTGGAGTCTAGGGTCATTTAGGATGACATGCATCAGCTAATATAGGGGAAATCAAATGGGAGTGGGAAGTTTGACTAGGCTTGGACTTTGTTGACCATGTCAACATTGACTAAATTAATAAGTCCAATCCAATCTAGATCAATGAGGGATGTAATCAGATGAGTTTGAATGGGGTTGGAATTGATTTGAAGGATAATCAATTGTTTGATGATCCACTGAACTAGCCTAAGCTAGATCAATTGATTATCTTGATCAGTCATGGGTTGAAGGTTTTAGATATGTTGGATTTGGTGTAGGAGATTCCTAGTGAAGAGATTTAGACCTTGACTAAGGTCTGAGATAATCAGTGTACTATTCTGGATTATATATTAGGCTAGGTGATTACAGTGTGAGGCTGCAAAAGTAGGTGATTGAAACTTGAGTGTATGTTGATTATTAGATTGAGATGATTAAGGTTTTGATTGATTGAATGGAATTTATGGTTGATTGACTGATAGATTGATTTGAATGCAGGTTGATTGAGATCTGACTTGTATTTGATTGAAGGTGTGGTTGATTTATGGGTTTGATTTTTGGACTGGATGATTGATTTGGATTTCCTGAAGTGATTGACAGAGTGATGATTACAAGCTAAAGATTGAGTGATAAGAACTTGATTGAAGGTTGGTTATAGAATTAGATCGATTGATTCTTATATGATTAACAGGTGGCAGGCTATCAGTCATCAAACATAGAAACTAGGAGTTTGGGGCAGTAACTGATGACCTCATATAAAAATAAGGTCAACAAATGGACCCCCAACATGTGTGATGAACTTGAAGAGTAAATCACATATGTTGGTGTTGACCGAAGTAAATCAACAAAGTTTAGGAGCTGGACTTGAATGAAAGATCTATTTTCATCAAGTAAATGCAGGACCTATCTAGGAGATCAATTCTCAGAGAGGTAAAATTTAAACTTTAAGTGGGAGATCGATTCCCAAATAAAGGTGGGTATTCAAACGGGAGATCGATTATCGAATGAATGAATTTAGAACCTGACCGATAGATCGATTATCGGAAAGGTGAAATTTAAACTTTGACTGGAAGATTGATTTCCAGACAAAGCAGATACCCAGATGAGAGATCGATTCTTGAATGAGTGGATTTAAAACCTGAACGATAGATCAATTATCGGAAAGGTGAAATTTAAACTTTGATTGGAAGATCGATTTCCAGACAAAGCGGATACCCAGACTGGAGATCGATTCCCAAATGAGTGGATTTAGAACCTGAACGATAGATCGATTATCGGAAAGGTAAAATTTAAACTTTGACTGGAAGATCGATTCCCAGGCAAAGCGGATACTCAGATGAGAGATCGATTCTCGAATGAGCATATTTAGAAACTGACTGATAGATCGATTATCGAAAAGGTGAAATTTAAACTTTGACTAGAAGATCAATTTCCAGACAAAGTGGATACCCAGACGAGGGATCAATTCTTGAATGAGCAGATTTAGAACTTAATCGTTAGATCGATTATCGGAAAGGTGAAATTTAAACTTTGACTGGAAGATCGATTTCCAGACAAAATTGGATACCCAGATGAGAGATCGATTCTCGAATGAGCAGATTTAGAACCTGACTGATTGATCGATTATCAGAAAGGTGAAATTTAAACTTTGACTGGAAGATCGATTTCCAGACAAAACGGATACCCAGACGAGAGATCGATTCTCGAATGAGCAGATTTAAAACCTTATAGATAGAACGATTATCGAAAATGTAAAATTTAAACTTTGACTGGAAGATTGATTTCCAGACAAAGCGGAGACCCAGACAGGAGATCGATTCCTGAATGAGTAGATTTAAAACCTGACCGATTGATCGATTATCGGAATGACAAAATTTAAACTTTGACTGGAAGATCGATTTCCAGACAAAGCGGAGACCCAGATGGGAGATCGATTCCCGAATGAGCAGATTTAAAACCTTATCGATAGATCGATTATCAGAAAGATGAAATTTAAACTTTGCCTGGAAGATCGATTTCCAGACAAAGCGGATAACCAGACAAGAGATCGATTCTCGAATGAGTGGATTTAAAACCTGACCGATAGATCGATTATCGGAAAGGAGAAATAAACATACAAATGTCATTCAAATGATAAACGTCTTGGTTGACTCGATTTAAGGAATTCTACAATTATATAGTTTAAATAAAAGGACAATCAAATCAACATCAACTCATAAATCAAAGATAGAACATCGAAATCCCAAAACAAATACAGAAAAAGAATCGAATCTAATGAATTCAGAAATTTAGGATTGATTTTGAATAAATTTGAAAAAAATTCTAAGCTACTAATCACACAAGTGACATGCAAATGTCAGACGACAAACGGACAGCACCCTTACCAGACCTAGGACCAAACCTCTATGTTCCGGGTGGACATCTGCCAGGCTTTTTGGGCAAAGCTGGCTAGCCATTGGTTATGCTCACTCGCATGAGCATGATCATGCAAACAGTGGACTCAAAATAAACATGCAAATGTCATTCAAATGATAGACATGTTTGGTTGACTCGATTTAGGGAATTTTATAATTATACAGTTTAAATATAAATGCAATCAAATCAACTCCAAATCATAGAATCAATACAATAAAATCAAGACAAATCAAAGAAGATTTATTGAAATGATTAAGTCTATATGCTAGAATCAGAGAAGCAAAATCGGATACAAGAAATTAAAAATCTATAAAGAAATCTAAGTGAAACTAAACTCACAAATGGCACTCAAAATGTCAGAAGAGAAACAGACAGCACTTCGGCAGGATCTAGGACATACGCCGGTGCTGACAGTTGGCTTATCTGCTCAGCTTTTTATGAAAAGCTAAGGAGACCATGACTATCGATAATGATTGATATGATTTCTAAACTAAACAAGCAAATGACAGGCAAGGCTTGACTAACTAGACTAGAAGGATATGAAACTATACAAATTAAAGAATCGAGGCAGAAAATCAAAACGAAAAGATGAAATCAAATATAAATTAATCTTAAGACCCCAAGTCGCAAAACTATACAAATCATTAGACCAAGCAAAAGCAGACTAGAAAGATCAAAATTTATATGAAAATTTAATAGCCAAAATATTTAGTTGAACGTATATATAATTTTAAAAAGAATTTAGTCTTCATTTGAAATTGAGAAAGAAGTCTATCCCCAGTGGTGTCGCCAGAAAAATCTGTAAGAAAATATTTTAATTTTAATTTTTTAAAAATGCTTTTTTATTATTTTAAATAAATAAATTCCCACATGATTTGCTTTATTTATATTTTAATGTTTTTTTTTCAATCAAATAGACATAGTCGGATATTATACCTCCTTGAGGGGTAGACTAATATACTTCTATTGATCTGAAAGAAAGAAGACTATAATTCATTCTTCTAATCAGGTGCAGCATAGAAAATATATAAATCATCCTAAAAGATGATAAGTATATTATCCTATCGACCCGATTTGACTAATGAATTGTGAATTTATTTCCATAATCAAATATAGAAGATATTTGACCTGCTTATGGAAGCAAATCAATTATCTACCTATTATTTGATTGTGGAAATAAACTTTAAAATATGGATAAAGCGTGATCTACATCCATATATCTTTCCCCTACCCTAGAAAGGAAACTAAGGTAGGGTTTAGATTATTCCGGGATCTAGACTTCCTATAGGAGCAAGCCCCTATAATTAAGTACATCTCCTAAGAGAAAACTCTCGAGTTAAATAAAGACTAATTAATTTCAAAATTATATACAAGTTTAACTAAATATTTGGGCTAATTTAAATTTTCATTATCAGGCTTTAGATTATAAATTCTAACATTGAATTTGGAAGAGTTAGAGTTGATTAGAAGAGAGAATGTGCAAGGAGAAAGTGTATACATTCTGGACTTACCACCTGCCTAGAGTGGGCTGCCAGCTAACAATCCTAATCACAATAATTTGCTGATGAATGCAAGATTTAAGATGGCTCTATCCTAGGAATCAAGGAGTGGTTAAAGAATTTAAATCAAATGCAATAGAATATGCTTACAAAAATTGAAAATCTACACGAATGCTAATGATGCATGAAACAGTATATATAAAAGAGCAGATTTTATTAATATAAAATTTACAGGTTACATCCCAGGGTCTGCAATAAAGTAAAGGTGGCCAGACACCACCGACAATAAGCCTGGGTTCCAAGCCTATAAGAGAGTAGAATTAAATATAACTGCTTATGGTCTTCAGGCTCCAAGTTTTCTATGGAATTCCGGAAGGGAACATCCTCCTGGTGGAGGATATTACTTTTTGGAGCCTCATCTGTATGTGTATAAGCAGTTATTTTTTATTCTTTTACAGACTTGAGACACTTTATAGACTCAATATATATACAACAAATCTAAAAAAATAAAGTCTTACATTTTTTCATTATACGTACATCGGATCCTAAGAATATTCTACTTTGCAGATAAGTAAAAGCAGTAGAGTAAAGCAGTTATATAATTATGCATGTTATGAGTGCATTGTGAACAGTTATAAATGAAGGAAAGTAAAGACAAGAAAGTAAAGTACACGGTCCTCACTTATTCACTCTGCTCTCTGGTGCACTGACAGAAAAATAAATATGCATGTTATGAAGTACAAGAAAGTAAGCAAACACACATGGGTTACCTCTAGGCAAGACACCCACAAACAAATCACAACAAACCACCGGCCTAGCCTAGGCTAAAGTTGGTTGTCCTAGCAAGCATCTAAGTGTGTGAAAGAGGTCGTGTGGCTTGGTAGGTCCTATAAGAATTTATGTTTGAATTGTGTGTATTTTTAAGGTTTATTCATTAAAGGCCAAATGAGAATTTAATTAATGTTTAAGTAGAGTTTATTCAAATTTTAAATTATTACATTTTTTAATTTTAAAGTTATTTGATTTAATTATAAAAAACTTATAGATTGATAATTCCCTAAGTGCAGGAAAATATTAATTTATAAGTCGTAGGACCTTCTAAATAAATATTCATCTTATACATAAGACAAAAATCCATTTGTGAGTTCCCAAAGTTTTATTAGAGAGAGAAAAGGGACCTTGTAAATGCAATGTGACATACCTTCCAAAAGGAGTCGTGT
>NW_021320122.1:0-13314 GCF_001605985.2 Dendrobium catenatum | reverse complement strand
GTGGTATGCAATAGAAGGCCCAGATCAAGTCAGATAGAGATATATGCAACGGATCCGAATATAGAATTGGATTTACATTGGAATGACAAGATTTCGTCCGTTGATAAGCGAATCAATGGACGAGATCTTGTACAGTTCATGCATGTCATGCTTTAAACCCTATATGATGAAGAAGGCTTAGATCTTAAAAACGACTGAGTCAAAATGCATGAAACTTTAGACAGAGCTTTATCAATACGTTATAAACGATGGGAAATTGATTTTTAGTTTAAATAATCACTTTATGCGAAGAAATATAAACCTAAATGGATGTAGCTAGGGTTAGCTCGTTACCTAGATATAATGAATGGATTTTGATTCTTGAGAGCTTGTTGAACTCTTTGATCGTACTAGATTATTTCACCTGAAGACATCAAGGGCCGAAAAGGCCTAGATATAGATCTATAAGCCTAGGACGGTCTTCAAGAAAGGGTGGCCGGACACTTCTCGCCGGTGAGCTTTGGCCATCGGATTTGGACTTGGGGGATGTAGAGGAGGTCTGGGAGAGCCAAAACAAAAAGAGATCTGGCTTCTTAAGGGAATCTGAAGTGAGAGAATGGGGATAGCTTCAATGAGTGAAAACTCCCCCCTCTTGCCCAATTCCAGCTATGGGAGGTTATTTGGACGGCTGAGATTAATTCAGGGACTTCTTAGATGTCTAACACCTGGCCTGGGTGTTGTTAGGATCAGAGAATCAAAGGACAAATGCAAGGATATCTATGTAGAAAGGTATTTTTGTCTTTACTTTCACATGTGAGTGTTAGGAGCTTAATCCAAAACTTGAGCTGGGTTTAATCAGCACTTAGAAGGTTCTGGAACCTATTTCACCTGCTGGGATAGAGTGGATTAACTCAAGTTTAGGGATTTGTCCACTTCAAGAGGTTTTGATGAATTATTTGACTAGTTTGACTAGTCAACAGTCGTATTGACTGCCAAGGTAGCATGGGAGAATGTAAATGGCTGTTTGAACAGAATATTAATGGACTGAATGAAGATGCATATATATTTGATTAAGAGCAAAAGAATTTGACCAAAACCCATATGTAGACTTCCTCAAACTTGACTTGAGTTTGATCGACCAATGATTAAAACATGTTTTGAGCATGATTTTGAATCAATTTAGAGTATGGATGGCTTGATAGAGATTTGATTGGACTTTGATTGAATGCAGGCTATTGACTGAAAATTGATGATTGAAGGATTGATTGATTTGATTGAATGGGTGACTGATTATAGGTTTGATCTAGGGACTGGATAAATTATTTACATGCTATATAATTGAATGAAGTTTGATTGATTAAAGATTAAATGTTAGGATTGATGGTTGATTTGAACTTTAATGGATTGATTTGAATTTGTTGAAGTGATTGACAGGTGGCATGCTATTAACCACTAGATGTACAATCGGGAGCTTGGGGTAGTACCTGATGACCTCATACAAAAATGAGGTCAACAACGCTCATTATCATGTTATTGACTAGAATGAGAAATTCATAAGTAAATTTCAACACATTATATTTTATCACGACACATAATAGCTATTAAGCAAGCCATGAAATCCCTATGATTGTATATTCCACATATCTTGAGTAAAAAAAAGTAAAGAGAGCGAGATCAAGGTCTAGAGGTGGAATCGAACCGGTTAGAATTACAACATGTCCGTTCAGGATAAGGGGATCATCAGCTACATCCTGCGGGAGAAAGGTGGTCGGCTATTGGAAACGGCGACTTAAGGCAAAAATCGGTCAGAGCCCCTTGCACATGAGAGAAAAGGAGGAAGATAAGGGCTTCGGTGGCTTGACTAGGGCTTACAACGGGGCATCCGTAAAAAAGTCCATATATGTTGTTAGACATATGCAATTGTTCCAAGGCTAACCAAGAGGGGGGTGAATTGGTTATTTAAAAATTCTTGGTAAATTATAGGAAAACCATTTAATAATTTTCACAATTTAATTTTCTTTGAAATAAGTTTTTCAACCACAATAACAAATTGCTGAAAATAAAATACATAAATAGAAAAAGAAGAGAGTAATTTAGAGTGGTTCGATCAAACAAGACCTACGTTCACTCCGTAAAGATTCCCACTTCAGGTATTATGCTATTACCAAAGTGACTCTCATTTTGCCCCAATAATAAGGTGGAGAATTTTTTATAATTTTTCTCTCTTCCACCAATCCCCACTGCAGTAGAGTATTATCGTCCTTTCACACCCTCCAAATGTCGGCAGAGTTCCATCATCCTTTCACACTCTCTAAGTGCCGATAGAGTATTGTCATCCTTTCACACCCTCCAAGTGTCGGCATAGTACCATCATCATTTAAAAAAAAAATAAAAAAAAAAAATAGTACCATCATCATTTCACACCCTCCAAGTGTCGGTAGAGAACCGGATCTTCTCCAAAGATCTTCTCTCGAGCAACTGAAAGAAAAAAAAGAATAGAATTGACACAAAATCAAAATAGATTCTCAGCTTTAAGTAACCTTGTGATCCTTTACACTCCACTTGCAAGAACCCTCTCTCAAACACTCTCCTAAATCACCCTTTTACTTGTTCTTTAAGAAATCACAAAGACTAGATTCATCAAAGTCAGTTTCCAAGGACGTTTTATATGAAAGACACAAAAAATCATCCAAAAAAGTAAAAATTTTAATTTAAGGACCAACGATTATACAATACGATCAATACTTATCCTAGACGAACAGTTCATAATTTACTCGTACGATCCTACATGGACTATTTTCGTACAAACTTTTTGTATAGTATGAAATTTACTCGTACGATCCTATGCGGACTATTTTCGTACAAACTTTTTGTATAGTATGATATGTATATCGTATGGTACAAATAGTTATAAGAAATTTCCTATTTGTTTGGACAAAAATATTCTCCAATATTTTGTACTCTATACGTCATCTGTACGAACTCCAGATCGTCTCGGATGAATAGTTCAAAAAATTTACCTATTCATATGAATAAAAATGTTCCCCACAATTTTGTACTATGAACTTTAAATCGTCTCGGGCGAGCAATTCAAAAAATTTACGTGTTTATTTGGACAAAAAGGTTCCCAACATTTTTATACTCTGGACATCGTCTGTACGCAGCCAACTTCATAATATACGAATAGTATTTAAAAAAAAAAATTTGTCCATACTTTGATTAACTGCTTGTTGGAGAAAATAATTAAACAAATTGTCTCGTACAAAATGAAATCGTACAGTATGATTTGTTTAAAAATTAACAAATTTTTAACACTCTCCCCTGTGTGTGTACGGTTACTCAATTATAATAACTCTCTCGCTCTCTCTCAGACTCAATAAAAGTGTAAAAATACAGACTCTAATTACAATGAATCCTATACAAATCTGACTTGAAATCTTCAATAATCTTAAGTATGATTTTCCTGAAATATTAGTACACATAAACAACAAAAGCAATTTATATAATTTATGTTAGGAGAAATAATAATCAAAATAATAATATTTGAAATCATCAAAAACATATATGATAAGAAAATTATAGTTATGAAAACTAAGTTTAAATATTCTCCCCCTTTTTGATGATGTCAAAATAATTCTTGTTTGAGTTAACATTTTAAAAAAAAAATTCTCTTTAGCTCCCCCTAAATGAATGACCAATATAACTTTAAGGATTCCCATGAAGATGAAAAATCTTAAACCAAACAAAAAAAATCAATGGACACAAAATCAAAAAATAAATTTGAATAAAAATATGAACTAAAAATACGAACACAAACACAAACATGAACGAACACTCAAAAATATAACATACACATAAAACCTATACACATCACACACCAAACACATCAATCAAATAATATTCACACAATAAACACATCAATTCAATAATATTCACATAATAAACACATCAATCAAATAATATTAATGCTCCCCCTTTTGACAACAACAAAAAGGGAAGTAGAACTTGAAATGAAAGGTTGCAATAGGTAAACCAATAGAATTGATTTAGAAAAAGGTTTTTAAACCAATTGCAAATACAATATTAATTTCACAATACTAAAAAGAAAAAAAATTAAACAAAAAACAATGAAGAGAACAAAAGTCAATCAAAGTCATTATTCAAGTTAGACAAATTAAATAAAGATAATTATTGCAAAAAAGATGAAATAAAGATTAGTTAATTTCAAATTAAATATATACAATATGATGTTAATTATATTAATTTGAATTAGAGATTAAAATATAGTATAAAGAACTTAATAAAAATTTTTAATAGTTACATTGCACATCTTTTCAAATATTTGTGGCATAATTTGTAAATAAGCATATTGAGAAAGAAATAAAAAATAATAAGACATCAATATTACAATAATGATACTCAAATTATATTTTCCTTAAAAGAACATAAAATTGATCTTTTTATCTCAATCCAATTATAACTAAATTTAAAATATTTGAAAAATTAAATTTTATAATGAAATTAATTTATAACATATTTTAGATCAATTACAAAATTATTTTTTATAGGCATTGTAATATTTAAAATAGTGAGAAATAAACACAAGTGCTCAAAACATGATATTTTTCATTGATATCAAAATGATCTAATACATTCATCACATTGATATCAACTAGAACAAACACATCATCATTACTTAGAAAAACTTAAAAACAAGCAACAACCACAAATAACACGAAAGAAAAAACATCATCACATCACTCACAAAAGCCTGGTAGAAACAACAACAAAGAAGTATATCTAGAACTCGGAGGGGCCTTGGTCTAGAGGAGGAGGCTGGTTGAACACTGAAAAATAGCTATTCATCATAGCTACATGTGTATTTACCATGTCGAACTGGCCACGGTTATATCCCATGTCCTCTTGGTATCTCACATCCTGTTGATTTAAATGATTATATATTTTATCAAATTATTGATCAAAGTGAGTCTCCAAATGATCAAAATACTGCATCATCTCCTAAAAGTAGTTTTGATCAGGTCCTTCTACAGGTGCTGGAGCTCCCCCTTCTCCCTCAATATCATCACTAGAACTCTGATCTCTCCCAAATAGTGATAAAGAAAAGCATCAGTAAAATAAATTGGGAGTTCAATGGAAGGATTATGATGAATCAGGTTGTACTTCTTGTGAAGGATATATGCAACAAGATGTCCTAAGGCCACATGTTTTTTCCTCTTATGATGTGGAAGACTAATCTCGAAAAGGTTGTGTAGGAAGTCCATAATGAGTTGGGCTTCATCAATGGATTTTTCAATCATAATAAGATATGTGATAGTGGACAGGAGTGGAGTCATATTCACTCGTTCACCAAATTTAGGAATAACATAAGTTCTTAAAATGTGTTGGATGATCCGGGCATTTTGGTTCAAGGTATAGACTCAAGCTAAATGATTAACTTGGGAAACACGTCTAAGAACTTTGTTAATTTCAAACTAGTCAAAGTCGAAATGTGTATAGAACTTATGTTAGCCAAGAAAGAACATATCCTAGAGTTATCCTCGCTGACTCTCATGTTAGCCAAGAAATAATAAAAAAGTTTCTTTGTGATATGTATATAAAAGAGTCAAATTGAAGGATAGTTGAGTGGATGCAAATAAGGGCACTAAATAAAAATGAAGATCATCTTGGATTAGGAGTCGAGATGGGGTAATCTTCATAGAAAAGAACCTAAAGTATGCATCTTCATATTTCTTAGATAAGAAGTTAAAATCAGTAACAGAAGAAGAAGAAGATCCTTTAAAACCTCGAGGACGTTTGCTAGAACTGGCCATTTCCTAGACAAGGGTTCTAGAGAGTTTTGAAAGGAATATGAAAGTGAATGAAAATGATTTCAAAATCCTTCTATATAAAGAAAAATGACAAATCATATTGTACAAAATTTTATTCGTACATATGATTGTGAAATTGTACATGACAAAAATGTTTTCGTATGTACGAATAAAAATTGCCAAAGATGAAATGACTTTTCGTAAAATGTTATTTCTGAGGCGTCCTTTTGTATAAGCTTTTTGACCACTCGATTGTACATACAAAGACGTGTTCGTTCGGGATGATCAGAATATTAAAGATCATTTTTTAAGTGGTTAGGTTCGTCCCCTATAGAATATGACATCTGGATTGTACAACTGAAAATGATATTGTTCGGGAAGATCAACAATAAATAACTGAGCTTAACCAACAAAACCATCCCCATTCATATAGACGAACCCATGCAAATCGTATCATATGATGATGTCATCATATAGTACGAAACCTATGAAAATCTAAGTTTCGCATCCTCACCTCCATAAATAATCATGTATACGCTACAAAGTTCATACCTGACGAATATATATTCGTATAGTATGAATAAAAAACAAAAATAATATATGAAACTGAAACAAACTTCTCAAAATCAAGTGACATGCTTCTAGTTTTAACACACAAAAATAAATAAAAAGAAAAAAGCAAAAACCCAAAAACAAGAAAAAAAACATAAACAACAAAATAAATAACCAAAAACAAACTAAAACATGCACAAACATAAAACATATGAAGTTTGCAAAATATTTAATTTTAGGCATTAAGATCAATTACACCTAACCTTGTCCTTAAGGTGCTAAGTGTATTAAAGGCTAGTGGTTTTGTAAAAATATCTACAAGCTGATTTTCTGTAGAAACGTGATTCAATTCAATTTTTTCTTTGGCTACATGATCTCTAATGAAGTGTGTCTTATGTCTATATGTTTGGTTATAGAATGTTAAATAGGATTCTTTGAAATGCAAATGACACTAGTATTATCATGAAAAATAGGAATGATGCCAACTAAAAATTCTAAATCAATCAACTATTATTTGAACCAAAGTACTTGTGCCACACAACTACCTAAGGTAATGTATTCAACTTCAGTAGTAAATTGGGCTACCGAATTCAGTTCCCTACTGGTCCAAGAAATTAAAGAATTTTCTTTAAATTGACTAGTTTTAAATGTACTCTTTTGATCAACCATACAACCTGCAAAGTCTGAATTAGAATATCTAATAATTTTAAATGAAGAGCTGTACTTAGAATATCACAATCTTATAAGTTTTGAATTCCCAAAAGATATCTCAAAATCCTTTTTACTGCTTTCAAATGTGATTCTTTTGGATCAGATTGAAATTTAGCACACAAACAAATACTAAATATTATATATAGTATGCTAGCAGTCAAATAAAATAACAATCTAATTATACATCTAAATTTCTTTTGATCAACTGATTTTCCCTTTGGGTTATTATTCAACTAAACTAAGGAACTCATTAGTGTGGTTACTAGTTTAGCATTGTCTATTTCATATTTCTTGAGGAAGTCATTAATATACTTTGGTTGATTAAGAAAAATTCCAACCTCATTTTGCTTAATGCTAAAATCAAGAAAATAACTCAGATACTCCATTAAACTTCTCTCAATTTTACTACTTGTTATTTTTTAACATGTATCTGAACAATGAGTATATCATCTCATAATTTATATAAAAAGTGAGTGATGTCTACACTTCCTTTTAAAAATGATTTATCTAATAAGAAAGTGCTTAACCTCTCATATCAAGTCCTAGGTGTCTATTTTAATCCATATAATATATTTTTAATTTAAAAATATGATTATGGAATTTAAAATTTTTAAAACCTAGAGGTTGCTCAACATAAATAACCTCTCGTATCATCCCATTCATAATGATACTCTTAACATCTATCTGATATAATTTAAATCATTTAAAATAGGCAAAAGCTAACAAAACTCTAATTGCTTCAAGACTTGTTATAGGGGCAAAAATCTCTTCAAAATCAATCTCTTCTATTTGATTATATCCCTTAGCCATCAATCTAGTTTTACTTTTAATCACAACTCCTTAATCATTTATTTTATTTTTAAACACCACTTAGTTCCAACTGCACTTTGATCATTTTGTCTTTCAATCAATTCTCAAACATCATTCCTTACAAATTGATTCAACTCTTCTCGTATGGCCAAAATCTAAAATTCATCCAAAAGTATTTGATTAATATTTATGGATTCAATCATTGATATAAAGGCAGAATAATTTACTTCTTTGCTAAGTCTATGCTTAGTCATAACACCCTCACTCACCTAAAATCAATTTATAAGGGTGATTTTTAGAAAATTTCAACTCTTTAGGCAAATGATTTTCTATTTTCATGTTCTCTTCCAAATCAATCTTTTCTATTCTTTTGGAGCTATTTTTAATATGATTCTCTTTCAAATTTGGCTCTTCTAAAATTTTAGATTCATTAAATATAACATGAGTGGTTTTCTCAACTACCAATTTTTTTTTAAATACTCTATATAATTTTCCAACACTAGAGTATCCAAGAAAAATTCTTTCATCAGATTTTGGATAAAATTTTTTCGAATTTTTTTTTTCATTATTATGAATGAACATCTTATATCCAAAAATATGCAAATGTGACAAATTTGATGTTCTACCCTTAAAAAACTCATAGGGTGTTTTATTAAATTTTTATCTAATATTCACCCAATTCAAAATATAATAAGCTGTACTAATCGCTTTAGTCCAAAAACATTTTGAAAGTGAATATTTTACCAATATAGCTCTAGCAGCTTCAATTAATGTTATGTTCTTTCTTTCAATTACCCCATTCTGCTGAGGGGTCCTAGGTACTGAAAAATTATGATCAATTTCTTTCTCTTTACAAAAACTTTTCAAAATTTTCATTTTCAAATTCATATCCATGATTACTTTGAATAGATAAGATTTCACACCTTAGCTTTCTCTAAATCTAAGTCAAAAAGTTTTTTTAATTTCTCAAATGATTCACTTTTATGAAATAAAAATTTCACCCAAGTGAATAAAAAAAATTATCAACAATCATAAATTCATATACATTACCTTCTAGACTTACAATGCTAACGGGTCCAAAAAGAACCATATGAATAATCTCCAATGGTTTGCTAGTTTTAAGATCCTTAATGGAATGAAAAGAGAAGTTCACATATTTTTCTAGTTGACATACATCACACAGGTGATTCTCAGTAAAATCTAGTTTAGGTATACGTCTAACAAGTTCTTTTTGGACAATTTTCTAAGATTTTTCATGCTAGCATGACAAAATCTCCTATGCCATAACCATGATTCATCATAAGTTATTTTCAAACAAAAAGTATTAGGAGATTTAATATAATTTAAATCTAGCATATACACATTATTTACCTTAATTTCATGTAGTACATCATTTCTATTTTGACTTAATATGTACTTAGTGGGAATAAATTTAACATTATAACCCTTATCACATAGCTGTTAATATTCAACAGATTATGCTTTAAATATTATATAGGTAAAATATTCTCAATGAAAAAAATTATTCAAATTTCTAATCATATTGTATTATCTCCTAGTATAATCTTGCCTCCATTCATGACTTCCAGCAATATAAATTGTGCAGTGATTTCTGTCATATGCTATAAACATCTACTTTCCAGGTATCAAATGCTCTAATGAGGTCTTGTATGAGAGCGTTTCTATAAAATGATCAAACATTAGTCTTGGGAACCCGGGTTCACCTCTTGGAAAAAATTAAACTAGATGTATGTATGATATATATTATTTTATGCATCTTTGGTCTCTACACTAGATATATTTTTTTTATGAATAGTGAAAGTTTTGGATATGTGCCCAATCATGCCACAAGAAAAGCATTCAACTCTAGGAAAATGATTTTTAAATTTATTTATATAAACTTGACTTTTTCTAGGTTTTATGATTTTAATCTTTTGTCAGGATTAAAAAATTATCCAGGTGTAGGTGGAATTATGTTCTTTTCATATGCATTCAATTGTGCTTTAAAAAATGAGTTTGTACACTCTTACACAACATTATCAACTTTTAAATTGTGCTCTCAACTATCAGATTCATCCATAAAAGTTTTAAAATGTTTTTCAAGTTCAATGTGGGATAATTTCAATAACTCATACTGTTTATTCAATTCATCGTACTCATTTAGTAGTTTCACGTGGTTGCTATCAATTAATGAGTGATATTTCCTAAGAATTTTATGCTCTTTTCGTAGTTCAAGGAAATCAAAATTTAACCTAGCATGCATTTTCTTAAGTTTTTTATATGCTTTATAAATCTTTTCAGAAACATAAAATAACTCTTTATAAGTTAAGTCACATACATTTTCTTGATTTAACTGATAAAGTTTGTCGGCCATCAAACACAGGTTGGTGACTTCTTTCTTTACATCTATTTCTGATGAATATGAAGCTGAGCCTGCCTAAAATGCTCTCTGTAACATCTTCTTTCCCTTCCTCACATTTGTTTTATCCTCCACCTTCTCCTTGCTAGAATTGACTTTGATATTAGGGCAATCAGATTTGATGTGTCCAAGCTTTCTGCATTAATAACAAATCACATCGTTAAAAGCCTTAAGATTTTTATAGAATTTACCTTTATTCCACTGATGGCGTCTCATTTGCTTCCTTTTTAGAAAACTCCTAAATTACCTTGTCTGAAAGCAATGTGAATTCACCCTCAGGCTGAGATTGATCACTCTCCGAGTCTTCCACTTTCAAAGCTATGTTTTTCTCCTTTTGCTTCTCACCTACATCAATCTGTCTTTGAGTCACTTCTTGCTTATAAGTAATTAGTGATCCAAAAAGATTGTCAATGGAATAAACAATTAAATCTTTAAACTCTATAATAGTAGTTATTTTAGTATCATAAAAAGTAGGCAAATAATGAAGTATTTTATTCACTTTTTATGCATTCATTAATTATTGAAACTTATTAATTATGAATTAGAATATTAGACCTAAGCTTATGTCTCAATGGCTAACCAAGAGGAGGGGGTGAATTGATAATTTAAAAATTCCTCTTTTTAAACCGATTAAATTTTTTTTCAACCACAAATAAACAAAAATAGTAAAGTAAAAAAGGCAGCAGAAAATAAAAGACACAAGATTTATAGTGGTTTGGTCAAACACGACCTACATCCACTCCCTAAAGTCTCCCACTTCATGTATTGCACTATTATCACAAGTGTTTCTCCTTTTGCCCCGAAAGCAAGGCAGAGAAGCCTTTACAAAAACTCTCTTCCACCACTACCCGATGCGGCAGAGAACCGTCATACTTTTACACCCTCCAAGTGTCGGTAGAGAACTGTCGGCTGTTCATACTGTCCAAGTGTAGGCAGAGAATCCTTCATCCTTTCACACTCTCTAAGTGTAGGCAGAGAACCCTTCGTCCTTTCACACCCTCCAAGTGTAAGCAGAGAACCCTTCATCCTTTCACACTCTCCAAGTGTAGGAAGAGAACCCGATCTCCTTGAAAGATCTTATCACAAGAAATCTAGAAGGATAAGAAAAAAGAGTGAAGTAATCACAAATCACAAATAGAGATTCTTACCTTTTAGTAATCAAGTGAACCATTCACACTCCAGTAGTAAGAACTCTTCTCCAAACACTCTCTCCTTCAATATCCCTTCAGTATTCACGAAGAACAAAATGAAAAAAACATTATATGATAGTTTTAAGTGACCCTTTTATAAGAAAGACACAAATAATCGTCCGAAAAATTGTAAAATTTTAATTATGTACGATCAACTTTCGTACGTACGAAAAGTGTAAAAACTGTTGCGTACGACCTCAATGTTACGAACTGTCTTCGTACCCGATCATCGTCCCGTACTATCATGATTTGTCTAGTACAAACCGTTATTTCCAAGGTTTGCTGGGATGAAAAAGCAGGACATATCACAAGTTCAAAGTACAGAGGACATCGTCCAAGGACGAAGGGGTCAATTCATCTGGACGAATAGTTCAAAGTGAAAATCCATAGGATATCATCCAGAGATGAAAAGGACAATTCGTCTGGATGAACTATTCAAAGTGAAAATCCAAAGGATATCGTCTAGGGATGAATAGGACAATTTATCTGGACGAACTGTTCAAAGTGAAAATCTAGAGGATATCGTCCAAGGACGAACAGGACAATTCGTCTGGACGATTAGTACTTAGAAAAATTTTTCACTCCCTCTGTTCGTTTCATTGCTCTTCAAGGAGTATAACTGATCAGATCGTCCCATACGAACATTATTTGTACTATATGATCCGTATCAAAAATTGTGAATTTTAAAACTCTCCCCCGATGTGTGTGTGCTAAGTTACTCAAATACAATCATACTCTCTCAGACTCAATAAAATGAAAAAATACAGAATTCAATTTATAAAGTATTCTAAGCTGAACATGATTTGAAGTCTTCAACAATCTGGAGTATGATTTTTCCTAAAATGTTAGTACACACAAGAGCAAAAATAATTCTTCCAAAAATGTGTTAGGAGAAAATAACAATAAAAATAATAATATTTGGAATCATAAAGAATATACAAGTTGTAAGAATATAAAACATGCAAAGCTATGTAGCAACTCTCTTAACATTAATTCCCTACCTAAAGCACGCAAGCAGGTGATTATTTGAGTGAAATTTGTGTACATATCAGTGATCGATTCATTTGATTTCATATGAAACATTTCATAATCATGCAAGAGAATATTTAATCTAGATTGTTTCACTTCTTTAGTCCCTTTATAAGTGATACAAATTCTATCCCAATTTTTTTCCACTTTTACAGGTAGAAACACACATGTAGTCTTCAGATTTAACTGCACAAAAGAAACTATTTAAATATTTGTGTTTAATTGATCTTAGTCTCATTCTTCTACAGTCCAGTCAGTAAATGATGTTTCAGTTCTAATGCCATCTACAAGTCTAGGATGCCAAGTGTATCCTTCTTGTACTAAAATCCACATGCGATAATCAAGCGATTGAAGAAAAGTTGATATTATTATTTTCTAAAAATTGAAAGGGATATTATCAAACAATGGGGATCTAGTGACCGAATACCCTTCAGGTGTGTTATAATTTCTAAAAGTAGCCATAATCAATTTTCAAAAAGTAATCTAAACTTTAAATTTTAAATTATCTATAATACCAGTTGCAAAGTCTGTATAGGTTGATAGACCTATGAATTATCCTAAGGATAACTAAGGGGCGGGGTGAATTGGTTATTTAGAATGATATCATCAAAATTATCCCAAGGCTAACCAACAGTCCGGCCTTGGCGTTGTGCAGAACAGAGAGGTGACGAGAGGGGTATTTTGCAAGAGAGAGGGGTAGATGGGGTGGGGTTTCACTAACATGCGAGGAAGACGTGAGGGTTCTTCCGAATGAGAGGAAGGAGTTTGGTAGAATAGGAAAGGAAAGAGCCAGGAT